>NC_090757.1:62309846-62324846 GCF_036898095.1 Palaemon carinicauda | reverse complement strand
GACCTTCAGCAGGAAATTGGATGGAAGGAACAGGAATTCCTGAGTCTATCCCTTCCATAGTAGAAACGTGGAGTCCATTATCTCCTCTAGAGGATCCTCGTATGGGGCTACATATCGAGTAGTTTCTTGATGATGCTTGTCACGAAGAGGTCGATCTGCAGCTCGGGGACTTGTTCCCATCTGGGAGAGAATGGGTCTGCGTCTGTGGACCATTCTGACTCTATCGGCTTGAGCCTGAGTAGAGCATCCGCTGTCACATTGCAGATCGATTGTACATGAACTGCTGATAGGCGCCATCCTTTTAGGTAAGGGATGGCTAACATCACCTAGACTATAAGAGACGATCTCGAGCCTTGTCGGTTCAGACGTCTCATTATCGCTTCAATGTCCCAGATCAGCCTTAGGAGGCCTGATCTGTGTGGAGAGAGTTTCCCCAACCTCAACAGGACTACCATGGCCTTGGGTAGAGATGACCAAGTCCCTTGGACTTTCCTCCGATGGGAGTGAAGACCCCATTCTTCCGACGAGGCATCCATATGGATGATCTTCGATAGTCGAGGTAGTTGCAAGGGCATGGTCCTCAATAGGCTTTTGGCCTTTGACCATTGGTTGGGAAGCGATCAAGGTAAGACCGATGTCGGTCATTTTAGATCTCTTTGAGTGTTTGATGCGTATCTTCTCCACACTCTTAACGCATCTTTCAGCTGTGCTCTTAGCACTGGGTCTGTCTCCACTGCGAATTGGAGAGAGTTCAGAACTCTTTCCTGTTAGCGTCTTGGAATCCTGACTGATTACCATAGTCTCTTGACCGACCCTGCGATCTCCTTTTACATCCCTAAGGGAAAGGAGAGCCAGTGTGACCTCAGGTTCCGATGGTTTTTTAGCCATTGAAGCCTTTGAGTTGGAGAGAATCGAGACTTCTTGTAGCTGATTTTGCATCCCCGATGTTCCAGGAACTGGATTACTTCTTTGGATGCTTGCAGACTAGCCGCTTTGGGTGCTGCCCGCACCAGCCTTTCGTCCAGGTACTTTGTTACCTGAACCGTTTCTAGGCCTGGTTATTGCATGACTGCGTCTGCCAATTTTGTGAAGATACTAAGGACTGTGTTTAGTCCAATGAGTATGGCTCTTAGGACATACACTATCTTCTGTAACTTGAATCCTAGGTAGGAGGAGTGGGGGCGATTGACTAGAAGCTGCCAATAGGCACCTGTCAGGTCTATCAAGACTGTGGTGGCTTTCTCAATTACCTCTTTGACTACCTCGTTTGGAAAGAGGTCTTTACCCTAAATGTTGTAAGATATCAGCTTCCTGGGTTCATATTTCACTGTTGCGGCAGCGAACACGAACTCCCTACAGGCTCTCCTAGCCTTCATAAAGGCTTATAGGTCTTTTACTAAGGTGGCCATATGCATTTTAGCCAAGACCATGAGCATGTCTAGAGTATTTTGATGGGCTGAACACAACTCTCTTTAGTTCTGTAGGGATAAGGAGGCTGCAAGTCTCTTCTTTGTCTCTTGTTCCTTGCACAAAAGAAACTCAGAAAGTTTAGGGAGATTCTCGCTAAATTGTCGTCCAGCAACGTCCGCGTCTAGTTTCCCGACTGAAAAAGTTAAGTGGACTTCCTTCCAATCCTTCTCCTGCATGGGTAAGGCTAGTGACAGAGGCTTCTACTTCTCAAGTGCAGGACAGGGTTTGCCTGCCTCCACTTCCTTGGCAACAGATTTAAATGCCTTCCACGTAAAGGGGAATGCTATTGAAGCAGGAGCAAGGAAGGTAGGGTGTCTCTTACTTAGTGCGAACACTTTCGACACCGAGTAACCTGCCTTTCTCAGGCTACTTGACAAGATAGCCTGTGCCTTATCATGGTCGAGAATCATGACTTCCTTCGGTTCTGTTTCTTTTTCTGACGTAGGATTATGCTTCAGTCGAATGAAGCAATTAGGGAAAGCGTCAAAGCTTGGCCAAAACTGGATTTCGTCTAAAGGAACAGCTCCCATCTTCTCCGAGATGTAGAGTTTGCTGTCTAAAATCCGCATAAGCTCCGCGTACCTCCAGGGATTGGTTTTGGAGCATTTCGGGAGGTCTTGGACTCTGGGTCGCTTGTATGACCCTTGGGAGGCGACAAGTAGAGCTTCACAGAGCTCTATCTTGAGTTTCGGTTCCTCCGGTTCGCCTTGTTTGTGAAAGTTTTCTATTAGACCCGTAAGATGGACCAGTAACTCTTCCATTTTTAAATATGCAACTTCCCTGGTAGTTACATATATATAGCTTAAATATCGCGTTTCGACGCGGCACTACAGAAAATTCAATTTCGCGGCGATCGTCGCCATGACAGTAGGTGGTCATTTATGAGTGCCATCTCTCATAGGTTATCAGAACCATCCCCAACATTCTTCAGAAATTCCCTGTCGTTGATCGAGTCAACACCTAGGAAATTCGTTTTGCTGATATATTACTTTATTCTACAATTTGATGAAGTACCTTTTGTCTGATTATTGTTAATGGCTTTCGCTGCCTTTCAACTTTCGAAGATATTGAATAGGATAGTTTTTTACTGGTCCAACTTGGACAGTTTAATTTAACTTGATTTTCAAGATGGCACTTCTGTTGTTAAACTTTGTGTGTAGGGCTAGACCGGCTTTCGAGCTGCTCTTACTTCCCGCACTGTATTTAGCAGGGAGCATGTATGTATTTGTTTTCTTTCTATGTTCTTACATTGAGGGATCAAAGAATTTTTCCCCCTACTTTATTAACTAACGAACAACTCTTAAAGTTATAATGGAAGGAAAAACATTTAAACATTGTGACGTCACTATTTTGTGACGTAATCTTCTTAGTATGACTTGCATTATGTGAATTATTTTCTTTTCTTGCAAGAAATTTTTAAAATATCAACTTTCTAAGCATAAGTATGTTTATAATGTAGGGAAATATATTATTTTCAAGTATATATTTGTCCTATTAGTATATTTCCCTTAGTCAATTTTCGATATAGAGATTTCTCGAGCGTACAGTCATTTTACGCTCGTAGTACTACTAAGGGAGATGTCAGATAATAAACGCTCGTTTTTGTTTCACAATAGTTGTATCGTTATTTAATATTTTGCTTTTGAGAATATTAATATTATTCATATATCCTATTGTATTTTCTTTCTGGCCCTTGGAGAAAGAGTATAATCTCTCGCAATGGGCAGGTCTATTATGATCTAATGTGAAATAGTTTAAAGTGCTAGTGTTCAAAGGCACATAAAATGACGCAATGCAGTCAATCTACGATACGTAATACTCTTGACAATTGTTTTTTGTTTTCACAATTACTTGTATCGTTATTTTATATTTCGATTTTGAGAATACTAATATTAATCATATAACCTATTGTATTTTCTTTCTAGCCCTTGGCGAAAAAGTATAATCTCTCGCAACGGGAAGGTCTATTAAGATCTAATGTGAAATAGTTAAAAGTGCTTGTGTTTAATGTCACGTAAAAATGTATGCATCTTCATCGGACGACACAAAACCGCGACGTGGTTGGCGCCAGCCACTACGTTCAAGACCACTCAAGAGACGTTTGTCTCTTAATAAACCATCCTGCAGTGACTGGTGTTCGCCGAAGGTATTTCCTTTTGGACGAAGACGACGCGTCAGCACCAAAACAGTCACGTAAGACGCATAGTTTGTCGGAGGAGTAAGGTGCTCGGTTTACGTCAGTACACGCTTCTTCCCCTCCCCCAGATTGGGAAATGTCACAAGGAGTTTCCCCTGGTGTCCACCCGAATACTGTTGACGATCCCTCACAACGATCGGTACACGGTTCAGATCGCGCACAAGGTGCGCTGGAAGTATCGCACGATACCTCGCAACGATCAGTACATCGTTCAGTTAGCGCACATGACGCTCATCATGTATCTGATTTGTCTGAATTAAAGAGGTCGATTTCGTCTCTGTTTGACTCTTATGATTCTCGGGCAGAGAAATCGCATCTAAAAGAATCTAAGGACAGCAATAGACCAAAAAAAGGGTCTTCCGTTAATCAAGATATTATTGGACAGCATATTTCTCCGACACCCAGCAACGCTCCCTCACAGCGATCAGCTCGCGTTGCGGCAAACGACAAGGTGGACGCATGCGGCAGTCTGGTCTCTCCCTCACGGCATTATGGCCGCAGACATCAGATTGGACGTATGCTGGACGCATACAGTCAAAATTTGTCCACACAAGATAGACAAGCAGTTGTCTTGCCTTCGCAATCTGCGGAACGCGCGACTATCACTCATGCGAGCTGATAGCTCACAGCAATCTGGACGCATGCAGCAGTCTGGAAGCTTACGGCAAACTGGACGCATGCAGCAGTCTGGACATATGCTGGACGCATGCAGTCAGGTTTTGTCCCCACGTCACTATAGACAAACAGTTGTCTCTTCTTCGCGACTGACTGGACGCGATACTAACGCTTCCTCACGGCTCGCGGCAGACTCACGGCATTCGGGACGCATGCAGTAGACTGATACCTCTCATGGAAACGTACAGCAGTCTCAATCTGGACGCATGATGGACGCATATAGTCGGGACTTGTCCTCGCAACAGGATAGACAAGTTTTTTTCTCCGCGATTTTCTGAACGCGCAACTAACGCTCCCTCGCGTCACGCTGTTGACATACAACATGCTGGACGCACGCGAACAAGATTTACCCCTGCATGGGGTTACCGATGTTGATGCTTCCTTACAGCATGATGATCTTATGCTGGAAGCACTGGAACCTGTCTCTCCCTCGAGGCTTACAGTACATAAACGTGATGCTTCTTCGCAACTGGATGATATCCTTCACGAGATTCCTTCAGGACAAGATGAATTATTTTTGGAAAACAATAACCGACATGATGACGCGGTTTTGTCTCCTACCCATTCGAATCAGGGAATCGATGTTCCATTAGCCGAATTAGAAGATGAATCTCAGGATTCGCTACAGGCAGCTGACCTTAAAAAACTTCTGACAGTTTTAACATCTCTGTATCCAGAAAACTTTACTCAACCTATGCCTCAGAGCCCGCCCTCTCAGTTTTTGAAGGGCAGACCCCGAAAAACATCCTCCTTCAAGAAGATGGTCTTGGCTAGATTGGTTAAGAGAGCTTTCTCAACTCTCAACCAATGGATGTCCAAGAGAAAGGATCTAGGGAAGGCCTCCTTTTTCTTTTCCTCAAACTCGACTGGCTTTCAGATCTAGTGTATGGGATTCGACTGGGGAAGTTCTCGGTTTGGGAGGGCCTGCCTCCTCCCAGGGAGACTTCTCCAGACTTGTTGACTCCTCACGCAGGTCAGCCATGAGCAAGTCAAAGATTATGTGGTCCAATTCTGAAATGGACCATCTTCTGAGGGGAATTTTTTAGACAATAGAAGTCTTCAACCTTATGGACTGGACTCTCGGAGCTCTCGCAGAAGCCACAGACCCTAAGAACGAGGCTCAGATGCATCTGATTGCCTGTCTGGATAAAGCCGTGAGGGATGGCTCCGTCGAACTTTCCGCCCTTTTCACGGCAGGAGTTCTTAAAAAGAGGGCTATGTTTTGTTCTTTCTTATCTTCAGGTTTGTCCCTTGCTCAGAGATCTGAACTTTTATTTGCTCCTTTGGGTAATCATCTTTTCCCTCTGGACTTAGGGAAAGATTTGTCGGCAGCTCTGGCACAACAGGGTACGCAAGATCTTATCTCTAGGACTGCTAAGAAAGTCCTCCCAGCTAGCTTTTTAGCAAGGATACAAATGGAGGCTCTTCCCACTCGTCAGCCCTTTCGTGGGAGAGCCCCTTCAAGGGGAACTCAGAGGATTGCGGCTGGAGGTCAAGCTAGCAGGATCCCCAAGACAGCAAACCGAATCAAGAAAGTGAGACGTTCAATCTCCAGACTCTAGTGGAAGCCAGGCTTTCCCACTTTTGGCGAGAGTGAAGCCAAAGGGGTACGGACATCTGGACGATCAATGTCCTCAAGGAGGGATACAAGATCCTCTTCCTGAGAATGCCTCCCATGTCATCGATACCCTTAGAGTTGACAACAGTCCACTCAGGGAACAAGGCAGCAGCTGTTCAAGAGCAAGTGAACCTTATGCTGTCGAAATCAGTCATAGAAGTGGTAGAGGACACCTCCTTGAAGGGGTTTTTACAACAGACTTTTCCTAGTTCCGAAAAGCTCAGGGGGGGGGGGGGGATGAAAACCTTTTCTGGACGTCAGTCCATTGTACAAGTTCGTCAGCTAAGTAAAATTTACCATGGAAACTTCAGCGTCAGTCCTTACAGGCACCAGACAGGGAGACTGGATAGTGTCTTTGGATCTGCAGGACGCGTATTTCCATATCCCGATACACTCGGACCACAGAAAATTTCTAGGGTTCGTGTTCCTCGAGACCATTATCAGTTCAAAGCACTCTGTTTTGGACTGAGCACGACTCCCTACGTTTTTTTACCCGGGTAATGTCCAACGTGGCTTTTCTTTGTACCTGGACGACTGACCACTCAGAGCAGAATCACAAGTAAAGTGTGTGGAGGCTCTTCAAATGGTAATGCCCTTAACGCAACTGTTAGGTCTGATGGTAAACCTCGCCAAATCTTAACTAACACCCTCACAGGATATCAATTATCTGGGGATGATAATCGGTTCAGGTCGCGCTCAAGGCACTCCGGAAATGTCACAAGAACTTTCCCCTGGTGGTCACCCGACTACGGTTGACGATCCCTCGCAGCAATCAGCACACGATTCAGTGCGCGCACATGGGGCGCTTCAAGTTTCTGGTCTGTCTGAACTAGAGAGGTCGATTTCGTCCCTGTTTGACACATACGATTCTCGAACAGGGGTCTGTGGATAGTCTCTCAGAGGAAATGGCACATAAATATCAGAGAGCTAGTGGCCATTCACCAAGCCCTGTTTACTCACTTCATAGAAGGGGAGAAAAACGTCTGGACGGATCTGCTCATCAGAAGAAGGCAAGTTCTTACTACATAGTGGACCCTACATCACGAGATGTGCACCAGCCTTTGGATGTTGTGGGGTAAACCCTCGATAGACCTCTTTGCCTCACAAATGACAGAGAGGTTGCCGGTATTTTGCTCTCCAGTCTCAGACCAGGAAGCAGTTGCAGTCGACGCTTTTCTTCTGAACTGGGAAGGTCTAAACGTGTACGCTTTTCCTCCTTTCAAGATCCTGGACAGAGTCCTGAAAAAATTCAGGGAATCGCCCAACGTCCGCATGACCATGGTAGCTCCATTTTGGCCCATGAGACATTGGGTTGTGGAGATGATGGAGTGGCTGGTAGATACCCCCAGAACATTACCACTATTAGGGTTTACTAATCCGAGTGGGACATATTTAGAGTAGGGTGCAGGAATAATAGACTCTCTACCAGTACCTCTATAGCCAATATAGCAGAGTTTTCTGTTGTATCTGCGTACAAAAGAGAAGCTGGCTGTGCCTACCATCAAGGGTTACTGCAGCATGCTAGCCTCCGTCTTTCGTCACCGACACATTGGCGTGTCAGGTAACAAGGATCTTTCAGATATCATTAGATCTTTTGAGACAATTAAGAGGAAGGACTATCCAACCTCCTCGTGGAACCTGGATGTAGTCCTGGCCTTTTTAACCTCAAGTAGGTTTGAACCCTTGGACAAGGCATCTTGGAAGGATCTTACCAAGAAGCCTTTTTTCCTAATTACATTGGCTACAGTCAAAAGTATAAGAGAGTTAAAAGCCATCAGCAAGAAGGTGGGCTTTAATGGAGACAATGCAATTTGCTCCCTTCAGCTAGGCTTTCTCGCCAAAGACGAGAATCCTTATCAACCTTGGCCAAGATCTTTTACCATCCAGAGCTATCTCACTTAAATTGGACGGGAAAAGGAGAGAGGCTTTTGTCCAGTGAGAGCTCTAAAAATTTTCTATCTGCACGTGTCCAAACACCTGAGAGGACAAGCAGACAGCCTCTGATGGTCAATTAAAAGCCCTCTTTGCCTTTATCAAAGAATACCCTGGCTTTTTTCATTAAGGATTTGATAAGGGAAACACCAGAATTGTGAAGTAAGAAGTTTTCCCTATCCTTAAGGTAAAACCACACGAGGTTAGAGCTGTAGCAACTTCTATGGCTTACAAGCACAATAGGTCAATGAAGTCAAATTTGGGGGCTACTTTCTGGCGAAGTAAATCAATCTTCACAGACTGCTATCTCAAAGATGTCCAGACCCAGTATGAGGATTGCTGTTCCCTGGGTCCGTACGTTACCTCCGGCGTCGTAGTTGGAGAAGGGTCTACTGCCTCTTCCCGATAACTTAATATATACCCTTGCCTTTTTTCTTGTACTTGTGTTCACAGGTTGTCTGTGAAGGTTGTCGCTGTCTTCCATCAATCTGGGATGCAAGTCAAGTTAGTTTTAATGTGTTCACAGGTTGTCTGTGAAGGTTGTCGCAGCCTTCTGTCAGTCTGGGATGCAAGTCAAGCTAGTTTAGAGGTGGTCAGAATCAGTATCCATGGCTATGCCAGGTTTGCAAGGGTGGAGGTCTAGCCACGCTAAGGTCAAGGACCTTGTGGCAGCCCAACAGAGACTTTTACAGCCCCTGAGTGCATCGCTGAGTCTCTTAGGGAATGCAGGCGAAATGAGGCAGTATCATTGTGAAGCCAGCTTCCTTATGAGGTTAGAACCATATTGTTAGTACTGTACTACTAATTGTAGCTATTAATAATTATACGAATTCCCAATGGGATAAGGTTTTCGACTCACCACCAATGGTGTCAATCAGCTGTATATATGTAACTACCAGGGAAGTTACTTATTTAAAAATGGTATTTTTATTATAAAATGAATTTTTAAATATACTTACCTGGTTGTTACATATATAAAAGGGCCCTCCCTCCTCCCCTCTGAAAACAGAGGCATGGAATTTTTGAAGAATGGTGGGGATGGTTCTGATAACCTATGAGAGATGGCGCTCATGTATGACCACCTACTGTCATGGCGGCGATCGCCGCGAAATTGAAATTTCTGTCGTGCCGCGTCGAAACGCGCGATTTAAGATATATATATGTAACTACCAGGTAAGTATATTTAAAAATTAATTTTATAATAAAAATACCATTTTGTCTAATAGAGGGGTAGAAGGTGAAGATGCCGAGGTTAACGGCTCCAGAGCCAGCACAGACGGAGGCAATTCCGACACGACATCATACAACCACTTCAAGTGCGGCCTAGGGAGGTCTAGCCTCCTATGCCGGCATGGGAATGACTATTCAATCTGCCAGCCGGCTGCCGGCAAAGACCGAATACTCCGAGGTTCTGACCGAAACCCAAAGCCTGCTATCTGCCGGCCAAGGGAAGAGACAGAAAACACTAGTCCAGTCAAACCTGAGTGTCTACTCGAAGGCAAGACTAACTAGGGTTGTAGCCATATGCTGCACTCAGAGGGAAGGAGAGATTACCCTTAAATCTCCACTGGAAACGAGTATCGGTTTATATAATAATTCTAGGAGATATCTATCTCTGCCTGAATAGATAAAACGATACACGAGGGTAAACGGGGAAATGTCTGAAAGTATACTACATCGCCTAGGTTAGGTTACCTCGGCAAGACGAGATCTCGGTTACCTAGATCACCGAAACTCTAACGTATACGATCGACATAGAAAAAGGAAAAATTATGCATACCATAAATATCTTTACAAGTATAAAATGCCTAAATAGCTTTCATAATTAATTAAGTAATGCTATTTCAACCGGGAAAGTCTTTATACTAACTAAATAACACATGCCTAACGAACGACAGCGCTCATGGCACCTCCGGTAACAGGCCTAGCTCCTAAGCACAATAAATTACTCTAATAAACAGGAGCTAAAACATACACATTGAAAAGAATCAATACTCAACTTTCCAGAGGCGAAAGAAACTGGAGATTGCATAATAATGCTCGCAGAATCGATCGAAAAGGTTAGATCAACATGGAAGAGCACCGTGCGAATTCACTACAAAATTAGGAATGTCCGCCATCTTGATACTCAATAGTAGTATGGGAAATAGGATAATCTTGATAACGACTCCCCTTCCAAAATTGCCACTCTTCCCCCTCGAAGCGAAAACGCTATTCGGGGTGAAGATCGCTAAGTGTCGTATCAAAATATACGTCCCCTGATTTTGCGATATCCTGAAGAGAATGTTAAGGATATTCGCGCCAGGAGTTAGAATTCTGGAGACCTAAAGGTAAATTCTCTGGGAATATCAGTATAGTTCATACATCCCTTGGAAGCTACTATTAGGAACCTTCTATCAGGATGACATTGCTTGAGCCCAAAAATATATATCTAGATAGATAGATAGATAGATACAGTATATATATATATATATATATTATATTATATTATATATATATATATATATATATATATATATATATATATATGTAATATATATATACATACAGTAGGGTCCCAAATTATACGTGTTCGAATTATACGATTCCCCTTTTATGCGATCGCTATTTTTCAAAAATAAATTTTCTGTATCTGCGAAGCTGTTCAAAGTCTGCTAGTCAAAGACTACAAAACGTATCAAATATATTGTCTTTTTAAGTCTATTGGTAGCCCTAAATACGGTGATTTATAATAAATGTTACAAAACAATATTAACATTACATCTTATTAACATAATTTCATAATAAAAAGCCTATTTAAGGATAAAATTCCACATCAACAATGAAATCAACTGTTAACTGTGCGAGTCCAGCTGACAAAATGTAAACAGAATTGTGGTTACGTTCTCAGCAATCTTTATCTTTCTCGAACCTTTCGATAATTTTAATGGTAGTGTTAATGATGGTATATTAAAGCATTATTTTTGTTTAGTACAGTATATATAAAAGTTTTATTTTTCCCTTCGGGCGTTCAAGGTTTTCGCGAGTAGACTGGGTTCGTTTATCGGCAGTGAATAGCCTAAACTTCGGTAACGAGTCGACAATATTTTGTCATATTTTAAACAGTATACATTTGATTTGCAAAGATTAGTTTTGTAGAGTAGACGGTAAAATAAATCTCGAGAGAGAGAGAGAGAGAGAGAGAGAGAGAGAGAGAGAGAGAGAGAGAGATTTGATGCCAGAAATCCTCTCTCTCTCTCTCTCTCTCTCTCTCTCTCTCTCTCTCTCTCTCTCTCTCTCTCTCTCTCTCTCTCTCTCTCTCTCCGTAAGAAATAAAACCTTAGTTCACATATGGCAACTTGAGTCTAAGAATGAAATTAACATGGATATTGTTAGTTGTGGCGATAAATTCCTCGCTTCAGGAGGTTCGCGAAACAAAAACATGGCATTCGATTACAACAGCTGATTCTCTCTCTCTCTCTCTCTCTCTCTCTCTCTCTCTCTCTCTCTCTCTCTCTCTCTCTCTCTCTCTCTCTCGTGTTATACAATACTTATAAAATAGATGAAGAAACCAAAATCTGTTTTCTTAAAGTGTCAATTAATACAAAACGAAAAAATTATACCGTGTATACATCCATTTCAATCATTACTTAAAATACGGTATCCGATTTCGTCAGCAAACCATTATTTTTTTAGGAAACACCATTCTATTCCAGAAAATTTTTACTCTTTAAATACAGTGAGCCCTCGCTACTTCGCGGTTCGACCATCGCGGATTCACCACTTCGCGGATTTTTTTCATAACCCATGTATATACATATATCGCGGATTTTCCGGAGATTTCGAAAATACCGCGATGTGACCGATGGTGCGAGATTGGAGAAAGTAAGGAAAATTGAATCATGATTGATTTTCAATATAAATGAAACTTTGAGGAGCAACAAAGATATCATTTGTTAGAGATAGAGAGAGGTAAGGAATGGGAGGTAGTGAAAAGTAGCCCACAGAGAGAGAGAGAGGTAGAGAGAGAGAGAGAGGTAGAGAGAGAGAGAGGTAGAGAGAGAGAGAGGTAGAGATAGAGGGGGGTTTAAATGTAATAAACAAAAAAATTTGTTAGGTTATAACACATTGGTGCTTATGTAATATCAACTGTATACTGTAGACGGTTTGAATAAGTTAAGAAATGGTGTAAACGATACTTTGTTAGTGTATTCTTACACTCTCAGGAGCGGCAGCTAGATGTCAGCTGATCTAATCACAGCCAAAAGTAAAACAAAAAGAAGTCAACAATACTCGATTTTTAAAACACACCCGAAATTTAAAAACAAAAGTACACGCTTTCTTAATGTGCAATTAACTATTTAAAGAGTAGCAATTTTCTAGAATAAAATGATGTTTCCCAAAAAATAGTGGTTTGCTGATGAAATCGGATGCCGTATTTTTAGCTATGATTGAAATGGATGTAAACTCGGCATAATTTTTTCGTTTCGTATTTAATTGACACTAAGAAAACTAATTTTAGTTTCTTCATCTAAATGTAAGTATTGTATAACACGAGAGAGAGAGAGAGAGAGAGAGAGAGAGAGAGAGAGAGAGAATTAATCAGCTGTTGTAATCAAATGGCGTGTTTTTGTTTTGTGAGAATTTCATCGCCACGACTATAACAACAACATACTGTACTGAACTTTACAGTATTATACAGACTACTGTAATATGATAAAGTAAAATATTTGTAATCTATTTTATATGAAATGGGGCTATTTTTTTTGTTTAAAATTTACATTTACGTATGTAAAACAATCTCTCTCTCTCTCTCTCTCTCTCTCTCTCTCTCTCTCTCTCTCCTCTCTCTCTCTCTCTCTCTCTCTCTCTCTCGTAAATTGTTTTTCTGCTTTGCCACGTATGTATGATTTTATATAGATACGGTAAATAATATTTGTAATAACATATTTTATAAAAGCTTTTACTGTAATATCATTATTTATCACTTTCATCATGCGCGTTAAATGCTTTCGTTTGTTTACTGAGCGTACTTTATGACGCCGTCGTTTCAGGCGGCGTCATAAAGAAAAACATTGGTAATAACAAAATCAACATACTGTACTGAATAATCAATATAATCGATGCAAAAACTAACCTATACACAGATGTGTAAATGCGTTTGTTTCTTCATTATGATCAGAGATAAACGTAAACAAAACATTGGTTGCCATTTTTTATCGTGCTTTTTGGCGTGTTTAGGAAACGCATTATATAAAGTCGCCTTTGATATTTGTGCCTGTTTTAGTTTAGGGTACTGTAGTACATGCATTAAGTGTTCTGTACATTAAAGGGTAGTTTGTTAACAGTACTACGTACAAGGGAAGGTTTTAAAAGTCTGAATATACATGTTAAATAAATAGGTAAATATGGTGTCACTACTTCGCGGATTTTCACCTATCGCGATCGGGTCTGGAACCTATCTACCGCGATAAACGAGGGTTCACTGTAGTCAATTGCGTTATAATGAAACGTGTACTTATGTTTTTAAATTTCGGGTGTGTTTTAAAAATCGAGTATTGCTGACTTCTTTTTGTTTTACTTTTGGCTGTGATCACATCAGCTGATGTCTAGCTTCCGCTCCCACGAATATGCGCGTACGAATACGTTAACAAAGAATTGTTTACACCATTTCTTAATTTATTCAAACCATCAACACAGTTAATATTTCATAAGCACCATTGTGTTATAACCTATCATATTTATTGTTTAGTACATTTAAAACCATCTCTCTCTCTCTTTCTCTCTCTCTCTCTCTCTCTCTCTCTCCTCTCTCTCTCTCTCTCTGTTACATCGAACGTAATAGCGGTAACCTAATTGTTTGATGACTTTAGAAATAGGCCTAGTACTTTCTTCTTCTTTTACCTTTTTTGCATATGGTTCCATAATTGAGGTGGGTACAAGTTGACTTATAACTGAAGTTAGGAAAAGTATTTTGGATATGGAAAGGACAATTATCTTTCATAACAGTTTAGAATTATCGTAAATTATCATTCTCTCATTAGCGGCAGTTTGCTATTCTGGATTAAACGCATAAGGAAAAAAAAGGTTTCCAGCTTTGCTACGAATTTAGGAATTTATATGGATACGATAAGTAAAATATTTGTAATAACATAATGTTTACTAAATGTTTGTAATATCATTAGTTATCACTTTGATCATGTGTGTTTATTGCGGTTCGTTTGTTTATTGTGATCGAAGATGGAGCATAAACAAATGGAAGGTTTCTGTTTCAGGCATCGTCATAAAGAAAAACATTATATAAATGGAATTAATTTCATTTATTTGGAAGTTCTAAGAAAAATTAAGTAGAAAATTGGTAATAACAAAATCAACATATAATCTATACTTGGTAAAATTGTTGTCGATTAAAAAACTAACCTATACACAGATGTATAAATGCGTCTATTTCTTCGTTGTGATCAGAGATAAACGTAAACAAAACATTGGTTGTCCTTTTCTATTGTGCTTTTTAGCATGTTTAGGAAACGCATGATATAAAATCGCCTTTATTTTGATAATTCTGGATTTTCAATAATACAACAAAAGCTAGTCTATAGGAGTGATGGTTTTGCTATTCACCAGTTGTCTTGTACAATAGATATGACAAACATTAAAATTTGTCTGAATTTTGGGTCGTGTTATAACAGGAAAAATATGGTGTTTACACCTATCCGGGTTGTAATTTTAACTATTTTTCAAGTTATTAGAACTTTAAAGTATATTAAATGCTTGATTTATTTACAAGAACAATTTGATATTATAAAGAAATACAGTATAGTACAAAAAAAGTATTGGAAATGGGTAGTAAACACATTTGAATAGGCCAATTGCTGGTTGCCATGGCCGCAATGAAATTATTTCTTTTAGTTGTGTGTTTCGAAATATGCGATTTTCCATTTATACGAGGGTCATTAATCGACCAAATTCTCGCATAATTCGGGGACCCTACTGTATATATATAAAATATATATATATATTATATATACTGTATATATATATATATATACTGTATATATATATATATATATTTATATATATATATATATATATACTGTATATATATATATATATATATATACAGTATATG
>NC_090757.1:61987346-61989846 GCF_036898095.1 Palaemon carinicauda | reverse complement strand
CGTATGTATTAACACGCCACATAGCTATCTGCACCCCATATAGAGTTAACACTTTGATATGGAAAGGTGGAGAATAACTGGGGAGCCGTTCCGTAGTTACACTCGTCCGTGGCTGCTTTTGGTACTCGAAACGTAAACAAACGGGCGCCATTGCTAAATGACGTCACGTCCGTCCTCATCCTTCAGCCTGTAGCCCCTTGCTTTGGTCGGATTTCCCTTTGTGCGATTTTCATCGACTTACATCGCCGTTATGTCGTTACCTTCAGCCTCGCCTTCTTCTGGAAAGTTGAGTACCAGGTCCCAGTATTGTTTAATTAAGCTCTAGCCGTAAAGTAACTCCTACTTTTCGTAAAACATTGTGTTTTGTGGCGGAGCTGTGCCGATCCCGGACGCGCCATTTTATGGCGTCGCTGTTCTGTTGCATGCCTTATTTAGCTAGCCAGAACAGCCTTATCCGGTCTCTTAACTAATTTATATTATTAGTTATTTAGTCTTCATAGCTAGGAATTACTTATATCGTGTTTTAGCGCTCATCTACTCGGTCGTCGTTCGACCCCATACTAGATAGCTAGCTTAGCCCCTAGGCTAGATAGCCTAGTGCTTGTGTTCATGCATGATATATACCAGTGATCCTAGGTTAAGTTATGAAGATTGTGGCATTATTAAACATACTGTTAACTGTGATGTAAGTGTTTTCGCCTTCGGGGACCATATAGGGGACCGGGTTGATTGCGTATCTTTCCACCCTAACCTAAATGTGGGAACCGCTATTTGCTCCCTATCCCCTGCCTGCGGGCATTCCCTCTGTGTGGCCATGCTTCCCCTTCTATATAGGTTAATCTTGTCTACAATCAGAGTATTTATCGCTTCTCTGTCTATCCTAAGGGAATGATCCCCCCTTAGGGTTGCGACCGAGAAATAAGGAACGGCTCTGCCTTTCCTCAGTTGCATTTGGTTGGGTTACTCCTCCCTCCCTGCAACTTGCGATGTGTCTTTCAGCCTACCTAGCCTAGGAGTTAACCCTCCTTCTCTAGGTTAGGCTCTGGGGGCTAGTTCTGTACTTTTATAGTTTGAGACGGTACTCCTGTACCAATCTCATTCTGGTTATCTAACCTAGGTTAGGGAGCGTTCTCCCTCTCCTTGGTGGCCGTTCTTGTACAGAGCCTCCACTATGAAAGACCCCTCTTCTTCTCCCTCCCCACCTATCCCTTTGGTGTAGGCTTGCCTATACACATCTGTCCTTAGTCCTACAACTCCTCCCTTGGGTGGAGTGGTAGGGCTAACTTGTTCTCCTGCTGAGCTGGCCGCTCTGGTACACATACCCTTCATAGTGTTCTATGGGGGTAGTCGGCGGCAGTGGTCCGGCCGGCGGGGGTTTCCCCCTCTTGAGTGCCCTCTAACCCTCCCTTGGGTTACCCCAGGCACCCGGCCGACTGCCGGCCCCCTGCCGCCGGATGCTATGAGTAACTACTCCTATCATGAGTGCACTCTCTCCGGAGGGATGCCGGAGGGTTATGTGGTCTTACCCCTCCCATCCCTCCTTACCTTTCTCTCCATCTATCCTGGTGCCGGTCCCTTGCCGCCTCTACTGCCGGTGATACCGCCTTACCTCTGGTGACATTCTTTCATAAGATGCCCTCCCCCCGCTAAGACGTCAGCCTTCCGTGTGCCGGAGGCTGCCGCCTTCCGTCGACATACAGCCGACGTCCCACCCCTCCTTTTACCTAGTAACAGCTGGCCGACCTTCGGAGCCGGCCACCGGCATGCCGGCATTAATTGCCGGTGGTCTAGGTATACAACCATATACATATCCATCTTATGAATTGATCCAAGCTCACCAGGCCGTCAGCCTTCGGCTGCCGGAGCCGCCGCCTCCTGCCGGAGACCCGCCGCTGTGCCGGCGGTCGCTACGATGGTATTATATTTTAGATACTCAATGTGTCTGTCTTGATGCCTTCCACCCTGCTGGACCGGCCTCCGGCGTGCCGTCGGTCTGCCGGGACCATCCGGAGACGTTAAGGGACATGCACCCCTTCTCATACCTGCCGACAACATGCCGACAGTCAACATACTGCAGCCAGATGGCTTAGCCACTTCTATATATAGGTATTGTCTTACCATCTAAATCTGTGGCTATGCTGTTTGATTGCACATTACAATATTCCAGCATACTCTGTGTGTCTTAGTGCAGCCGATTGCCGGAACCTATATCTAATAAGGGGTTTCTCCTATTCCCCTTCTACTCCAGGGATCTGAGTGGTCTCAGTCCCTGCTACACCTCGCGGGCAATTTCTGTTAGAGGCTTAACTTCTACCCACCACGGCTTATCCATATGGATTTCCGTTTTGTGACCTTCGGCCACAAAAGAAATTGCCTACTGATAAGGTTACGGTAACCGACTGGGCGGGATTCACAAGTATGTGTCTATCTACTTCCTTTCCCGCTCTCTACTCTCAGGCATTATAATACCTTATGAATCGTTTTGATGCTTAAAAACTTA
>NC_090757.1:61957346-61982346 GCF_036898095.1 Palaemon carinicauda | reverse complement strand
TATAGATTGCTCAATACTGGGGATAAAGGGTTTCCCATAGCCATACCAAAAGTTTGTGCATAAAATCTCCCATTGAATTCAAATTTACACTCTTTTATACATAGTTTAATTAATTCTATTAAAGTGTGTTTGGAGAATGGTAGATTCAATTGTCTATTATCTAATGTTTCAGATAAAAATTCCAACATGTCATCAATAGGTACTTTTGTGAATAGTGAGACTACATCAAAACTGACAAGCCTACAGGTACTGTTAATCTGTACAAACTGAATGAAGTACAGATTAACAGTACCTGTAGGCTTGTCAGTTTTGATGTAGTCTCACTATTCAAAAAAGTACCTATTGATGACATGTTGGAATTTTTATCTGAAACATTAGATAATAGACAATTGAATCTACCATTCTCCAAACACACTTTAATAGAATTAATTAAACTATGTATAAAAGAGTGTAAATTTGAATTCAATGGGAGATTTTATGCACAAACTTTTGGTATGGCTATGGGAAACCCTTTATCCCCAGTATTGAGCAATCTATATATGGAATTTTTTGAAAGCAGAATCTTAAATAACATCATACCTAATAATGTAAAATGGTTTCGATATATTGACGACATAATATGTGTATGGCCAGGAAATGAAAATTTAGATAACTTTTTTCTTAGATTGAATAGTTTGGTACCATCAATAAATTTCACTATGGAGCTGGAGAATAATTGTACCCTACCTTTTTTGGACTGTCGCATACATAGATGTAATAATAGTCTCAAGTTTAGTGTATACAGAAAGCCAACGAATATCTCGGCATATGTCCATTATTACTCAAACCAAGGCAACAAAGTTAAGAAATCTGTATTTACTTCCATGTTTTTAAGAGCATTTCGAGTCTGCAGCCCTGAATATATATATGACGAAATAAATGGTATTAGAGCAATAGGTAAAAAACTAAAGTATCCTGAAATTGTGTTAGATGATGCCCTAAGAACAGCAAAAAAGACTTTTTTCGGTAATAACAGAAAAAACTACAACACACAAAATTTACTTGTACTACCTTATTGTGATTCATTTAAAGAAATTCCCCAACTGTTAAAAAACTTCAATGTAAATGTAGCATTTAAGAGTAAAAATACAATAAAAACAGCCTTGATAAAGAATTCTCCTGACATTACCAAGGGATGTGTATATCGTATTCCATGCAATGCTTGTGAAAAATACTATATTGGTCAAACTGGTAAAGCCCTAGAAAAGAGAATTGAACAACATAAGAAAAGTGTCGGGTATGCTCAAGATAATAATGCACTCTTTGCTCACGTTAGAGATAAAAATCACCCTATTAATTGGTCAGGTGCAAAGAAATTGGTTCATTCAAATAACTTAGTGGAAAGAAACATCATAGAGTCCAGTTTCATAAAAGAAAACTTTGAAAACAACTTGAATATTGGTCATGAAGTGTATAAACTCGACGCCTTTATATGTAAAGAGATTTGTAAGCTATATAAAAAACCATTAACCACTTAATGTAGAATTGAATGTATTGTGAATAATTAACGTCGCTGTGAAATTAATATTTAGACCTAAGCTACCATTCATTAAAGGAAACAATTATTTTATATAGTATGCATAAGTATAGTGGCACCATATAGTGTTATGCTAGATATAAGTATTGATATATACACCATTATATGTTTATGATATTAATGTTGTATACATATAAATGTATATATGCATATGTATGTATGTGTAGATGTATATATGTGTATATGTATGTATATGTGTATGTGTATGTATATGTATGTGTATATATATGTATATATGTATATTTGTATATGTAGCCTGTGTATCTGTATATATATATATATATATATATATATATATATATATATATATATATATATATATATATATATTTGTATGTTTGTGTATGTTTTGCTTATGTATTTATATAGATAAGGCTACCGTATTGTCATATAAATAAACTGCTATGAAAATAAAAAAAGAAGAAAACAAGAATATACCCGCCACTAGAAATGACCCTTTTTAGCAGGTGTCTAATGAGCTGGGGGACTCCTCCTACTCAACACCTGACCCAGGTAGTTGGTAAGGGAGTGTCATTGTTCTCTAAATCTCTATGTGTATGTTCGTACGCTTGCTTTCCCTATAAATTGTAAAGAAGCCTCTCTCAATAAATCAGTCCTCTGAGGAAGTATCACGAAACTAGTCAGGACTTTATTGTATATTTCGTATTTTCATTTTCCCTGTGGTTCTTCTGCATATATATGTATATATATATATATATATATATATATATATATATATATATATATGTATATATATATATATATATATATATATGTATATGCATATGTATATGTATATATATATGTATATATGCATAAATGTATATTTACACATATATTAGATATATATACGTGTATATATATACGTATATATATACATACGTATATATATACGTATATATATACATACGTATATATATAATTACGTATATATTCATACGTATACATACCTATGTATGTATATGTATGTATATATGCCTACATATGTATACATACGTATATGTACTGTTATCTACATATATGTACGTATATGTACATATATATATGTATATTTATACATTATATATATATATATATATATATATATATATATATATATATATATATTCATGATTTTAAAGGCAAAATAGGGGGGTGGAAAATTACATAAAGTCGAATATTTCTAGAGTATATACGGTAAATCGGGTAACAAAGGGAAACTTCAAATTCTTCATGTTACCCAAATTCCAATAAATACTGAGTATCATATGCTATATAAAGCATTTAGATGCTATGGAGTGATAAAAGAAATATGAATGAAATTTGAAAATGAAAAATGGCATTCATGGATATCTTGCAATAATCATGAAGAAGCATTTAATGCAATATGTAATGTCATTAATATCAAAATTAACAACTTAAATATCATTGGTGCCTTATGTGATAAGATACCAAACAATTTGGATGTATATAGACCTGCTGACTGGTTTGAGAAAGATATTGATTAACTATGCTCCCCCAAAGAAAGCCAAAACCACCAATGTGGCTTGTTGCCGAGCCTGAAGGGAGTAATGGGAATTATTTTAAAATTGGCAAACTAATTCAGAAAAAGGTAGGAACCATTGCACTGGGTGATATACTGTATCTTGCTTCGGGGAAAAATAGCTTCCTAATCCATGCAAAATCATAAACGCAATCGGTAATACAGTACTGTCTAACCTCAAGACAAGTAGTGATATGTTAGATGTCAAACCCCATCTGAAATATAGTTACGGAATGGGAGTAGTCTTCCATAAAGATCTGTAAGAATTAACAGAAGAGGAAATACTAGCAATGTGCCCATTAACAGTGTGGAAAGTGCATAAGATTCCTGGGATGTCAATGATTATCTTTACTTTCCAGGATGCCGATGTGCCTTTCCACATAGATATTAAAAATGAAAGAATTAAAGTTCGACCTTTCCAAAAAAAAAAAGCCCTTACAATGTTTCAAGTGTTTCAAATTTGGACATCCTTCTAAAGTTTGTAGAAATTAAAAAATGTGTAGCATGTTTTCCAAACCCACGTAGTGCTGCCAGTAATTCCAAGAAAAGAAGTACATCACCTAATGATAGTAAAGTTTTGCATGACAAGGTAAGCATATTGCTTTCCAAGGCTTTGCCACGGTGTATTAAAACTGCGGCACTGCCCATTTCTGTACAAACTTCATCCCCCATGACCAACAATAGTACTAACCTCTCTCAGGCCATGTCCTTGCCTGATTTGATGGAGGTTCCATCCGAAACCAAGTTACTAGGGGCACCTGTGGTGGAGAAGGTGCGAAAACTTGGTAGCTCCTCACTACCTATAAATTGGAAGAGAGAGACCCCCATCTCTCTCACCCCCTTGCATAATAAATATTAGTTATGACATCAAATAAATATGATGTTTTGTCTGTTGATGTTTCTGATCAACCAGAAGACAATTTAAATAAATCAGAAATTCAAGTTGAGGTCCACCACCCCCCTCAACAATTAGATCAAAAGGACAACAAGAAAACCACAAATACAAAACCATATTTATCAAGACCCTCTCTAATAAAACCACCGGGAAACAGCGTTAGATCAAAAATTGCTAATGGGAAGACTTCATCTAAAAGTTCTTCTAAAAAATAAAGCATAGTTTTTCCTCTATTTTTAATGGAATTGTCAGGGTTTAAGGGCCAAATATGAAGAACTGAAGCTTTTAATTTACAAGCATTCCCCCATAATTGTAAGTCTACAGGAGAGCAAGCTTGATGCTAATACCCCTAGTCCTCGAGAATAGGCCTATATGAGCTATAGGACACCTTATGATCACGGAGTAGGGAGCCATGGCGGAAGTCTCATATACGTTCGTCGAGATGTTCCCCTAGTACCTTTATCTGTCCGTACACCACTGCAGGCAGTGGTTGTACGGTTTGATATAGGAAGAAAATATACAATCTGTTCGCTGTACTTGCCTCCAAATGATAACATATCATATGATGATTTAGTAGAGGTGGGTCAACAGCTCCCCCAACCTTTTCTTTTACTTGGAGATTTGAATGATAGACATCCTTTTTGGGGTGATGTTTTAGCAAACACCAGGGGCAATATTATATCATCAATTATGGAAAACGAGGATGTCGGACTCTTTAATACAGGAGAGCCCACACACTTCCATGTTCAGACAGGTACCTATTCATGAATTGACCTTTCAGTTGCAAGCTCTAACTGCGTCCTTAATTTCAATTGGAGGACATTAGATGATTGGCATACTAGTGATCATGCATCAGTCATTATAAACACCAACAATGGTTCACCTTTACAAAGATCTCCACGATGGAATCTTGATAAGGCGGACTGGGATAGATTTCACGAGCTAAGTGAAATTGAAGGAAATGTAGAACAGTTTGAAAATATTGATGATGCCATAGACTTACTGAATGTAACCCTTCATACAGCAGGAGTTGATTCAATTTTCAAAACAGCAAGGTTATTCAAACGACGACCAGTCCCCTGGTGGTTTTCAGAACTAACTGCCCTGCACAGAGCCACAAGAAGGTCTTTAACTTGACTGCACACACACCGCACTGAGGGCAATTTGATTATATACAAGAAATGTAGAGCACAGTTCTGTCGTGCCATGAAAGAAGCGAGGCGCCTATCATGGGTGTCTTTTGTTTCCTCCATTAACTGTAGAACACCACCGTCTGCTGTGTGGAGGAAAAGGAAAAAGATTGCCGGCAAATTTACCCCGAACCCACCACCAGTGTTGAAGGTGAATGGTCAGTATGTGACTGAAGCAAATGATGTCAGCAATGCCCTTGTTGACCATTTTTCAAATGTATCTTGCAAGTGTGAAGGAGTTCCTGGTCACCAGTATAGGAGCATCAAAGAAAAGAAAATTTTAAATTTTGTAACAGGAAGGGAAGAGGCATATAATTCTCCTTTTACTGAAAGAGAATTTGATTCCGCTTTTACTAATTGTAACGATACAGCCCCTGGACCCGATGGAATTCCATATGCAATGATTAAACTTGTACATTTTAGTACGAAATTATTTATTTTAAGCATTATTAATAGAATATGGCATGATCATAGTTATCCAAGTGTTTGGGAACTAGCCATTATTTTAGCCTTTTTAAAACCTGATAAGGACAAGTTTTTAGCAGCAAACTAACCAACCTATTGCATTAACATCTTGTTTATGTAAAATCATGGAGAAGATGGTCAATGCAAGACTGATTTGGTACCTTGAAAAGAAGGGTATTTCATCACAGATTCAATGTGGATTCAGAAAAATGCACTCAACGACTGATGTGTTGATAAGACTTGAGTCCTCGTATTTGTGAAGCCTTTGCTTCCAAACAGCACCATGTTAAGTCTTTTTTTGACCTTGAAAGGCACATGATACCACATGGAGATATGGTATACTTAAAAAACAATTCATGAATTAAGAGTAACAGGAGAGCCTATTTGTTCAGTCATTTCTTTCACGTAGAATTTTTAAAGTGAGAGTGGGGGAAGCTATCAGAGAGTAAATGTCAGGAAGGAGTTCCTCAGGGTAGTGTGCCGAGTGTGATTATATTCGCATTAGCAATTAATGGAATATCCTCGGTCATTCCCCGGGATGTTCCCTCAACATTATTTGTGGACGATCTCTCCATATCATTTGCTGGAACTAGAATGACAATGGTTGAGTGAAAACTACAACTCTGAATTGAGAAAATTACTCAGTGGGCCAATATGAATGGATTTAAGTTCTCGACAAGTAAAACTACTATTGTCCATTTCTGTCGTACCCAGGAAGCACATCCAGACCCGGATATATACATTAAAGGACAACGGATACCATGTGTAAGTGAAGCTAAATTTTCAGGTTTGATATTTGATTGTAGGCTTACATGGGTTTCTCACTTAAAAGCATTAAAAGCCTAATGTCTCAAGGCTCTGAATATTTTAATTGATGTCCTATACATCATGGGGGACAGACCGCAATACTATTTTAAAATTATACAAGGCCTTGATTTTTTCCAAAATTAGTTATGGATGTGAAATATACAATTCAGCCACCCAAAGCCGATTAAAGACGTTAGATTCAATACATCATTCTGGTATTAGATTGTCCACAGGAGCATTTAGAACTTTGCTTATTACAAGTCTTCTTGTTGATGCTGGAGAATTACCTCTAGACCTTTACCGAAAGTCTTCTATCATTTGGTATTGGTTTAGGTTGCAAAGACTCCCTAACACTTTAGCCTTTCAGACTGCAAGCCTTGTGAGACACACATCGTACTTTGAGTTGCACCCTAAATATCCTCAACCTTATGGCTTTCGGGTGAAACAATTATTAAACAGTCTTGAATATAATTAGAAGTAAGGTGCTTCCATTTAAGGTATCATCAACACCTCCATGGAAATTACCAAAGGTATCTTTTTGTAAATATTTTATTGGAGTTAAAAATAATATGACTGACTTCATAGCCAGGTCTCTTTTTATGGATCATGTTGCAGGACATAGGGGATCGACTTTTATATATACCGATGGTTCCAAATCTGATGCTGGCATTGGATTTGGAGTACATAGTAAGGATTTTAATTGTAGAGGTGCACTTCCTCTTAACAGCTTCCATATTTACTGCCGAACTGTATAGCATACTAACCGCTATTGAGAAAATAGTGTTGGAGAAGGAGGGTAATTCTACCGTCTTTAGTGATGCAAGGAGTGTCCTTCAAGCTTTAGAACTTTTTAATTCTAGTAACCTTCTAGTTTTAAAGATTTTAGAATGGCTTTTTATTATTGGTCAGAGAGGTATAATGGTTCAATTTTGTTGGGTTCCAGCACATGGAGGAGTGTCTGGGAATGAGAAGGCAGGTTTACTGGCAAAGAATGCTGCATCGGAGTTGCTACCAAGAAGATATCCTATTCCTTGTAATGATTCCTACCTAACATCAAGAAATTTTGTAATAATTGGCAACAGCACTGGGATAGTCTAGATGGCTACAAGACAAGAGAGGTAACAAATTTCAGATCTCCTTGGAGATATAACATGATGCCCCGTAAGTGGAAGATGTCTCTTTATTGTCTCCGCATTGGTCACACACGGTTGACACGAGTTTCTTCTGAAGGGCCAATACCAGCCTTATTGCGACGACTGTTTGGTACCTTCAACAGTGAGGCATTTGTTGACCGAATGCCCCGATATAATAATTTAAGAAATGGATATCTGTTTGAGGCTCGAGGTGAGGATGGCAGGTTCATCCTTGCCAAGATCCTTGGACATGTGTCGTACAATCATAGTGGCATTTTTAAATTGATATCAGAAGCAAGTCTTCTTAATGCTATTTAACTTTCATAACATATTTACTTCTAGTGGCATTTTTAAATTTATATCAGAAGCAGGTCTTCTTAATGCTATTTAAGTTTTATAACATATTTATTTCTCTGGTTTTAATTGAATATTCTTTTAATCTTTTATTTATAATAAATGATATCGGCGTCAATGACCTTCGATGTCAGGATGCCAAAGAACTTCAAATCAATCAATCAATCTTAGGTTATTTGTTTTTGATAGTTGTAGATGCTTACAATAAGTGGCCAGAAGTGATTCCAATGAAGATATCATCTTATGCCACAATTCAAGAATTAATGAAAATTTTTTTACACATGGAATTCCACTCAGAATTGTAACTGATAATGGTCCACAGTTTACCTCACAGGAATTTAAAGATTTTTGTGAAGTAAATGGTATTAAACATGCATTTTCAGAAACATGTCATCCCTCCACGAATGAAGAGGCTGAAAGGTTTGTTCAAACATTCAAGCATAACATGAAATGCAGAAAAGCATATTCAAATAACATGTTTTTTAATGAGTAAGTT
The DNA here is from genome assembly GCF_036898095.1 of Palaemon carinicauda. Lineage (NCBI taxonomy): Eukaryota > Metazoa > Arthropoda > Malacostraca > Decapoda > Palaemonidae > Palaemon > Palaemon carinicauda. The sequence continues at coordinate 61,973,908 of NC_090757.1, read as the reverse complement.
TTTGTTGTCTTATAGAACACCACCACACAGCACAACAGGTGTGACACCATCAACTTTGTTGATGGGGAGGAGGATTAGGTGTAAGTTAGGTTTGTTTGATCCAAGTTTGCAAAGTGATTTAGAAGAAAAAGGGTACTGTATAAGCAATTTGAAAGTCTTCCAAAAGTAAGACATTTTGCCCCTAGTTCTGTCATGGTAAGATCATGCAATACTCCAGAATAGTGGGTACCAGTAGAAATTGTAAAAGAGATAGGAAATTTACATTATGATATTGAGGTTGGTGGAAATATTGTGAAAACATGTTGATCAATTACGCAGCATTTAGATAAAAATCCTGTTGATCATGTGAACGTTAGAGATGAGAAATTTTCAAAAGTACATAAATCAAATATTAACAAAGATGCTCAAACATCAGATGTAGATTCAGAATCTATTCATGTACCAGTACAGGATGAAATTAAAGTACTTCCCTATAGGATGAATAGAGGGAAGCCCCCTGAGAGATTAGATTTGTAGTTTTGTACAATGTAAAGTTAAGGAGGAGGAGACTGTTATGTATTTTGTATTGTAATACTATATGTATTACGGGTATTAAGAGTAATGTTTTACAGTATTGCATTGTTAGAATGTGTTTCGGCATAGTTTATAAGTGTAGTAGAGTATGTTATGAATAGTTTATAAGTGTAGTAGAGTATGTTATGAAGGATTTAATCATTCTTTACTTGTCCTAAAGTTATGATGCGATTCTTCTTACTTTTGTGTTGCAGTAGGATTCGATCTTTTTGAGAGCGATGCTCACTTTTATTTTCTGTATGCATGTGTACGAGTTTTGTTTACATATTCTCACTCAAGTCGCAAGTTGTCTAGACACTTGAGAGAGCTGAGCAGCAATGTAAGCGTTAGCAGAATAAGTGTATTTTTAAGTATAAAACTTACCCGCTGATTATATAAGAATGGTTAAAGTCTCTTGACGCCCGGCAGAAAATTCAAAATCTCGCGCGGCTATTGCAGATATGCCAGGTGTACACTAGCGCCCTCGCGGTACCACAGGTAGAACTATACCAAACCCTTCAGATCTTCTCCTGCCGCCATAGCTGGCTGTACTATTGGAAATTCTCTCTCGTTTTCTTACTCTGTTTGGACGTTATTTGGTGATGTACTAACGTTTTTTTGAGTTTGGGCTTTTGCTTATTTGTTTTATTTGATCTGTGATCACGTATTTATAACTTAAAAGGTAGGATTAGAAGGTTTTTCAACCTATTTTAAACCTTACGAAAGCATAAGGGCGGGATGTAAACATCTCGTCCATTGATGACGTCACAGCCTTATCCATAGGCTAAAAGTCTGTCTTGCTTTTTACAAAGAATGATAAGTGAATACTTTCTTTTGAAGTATTAAGTTATAAATTAAATTAAAGGATTGTTATTTTAAGAAAATTTTATCCTTTTAATAGTTTTTCTTTAGACAATCTTCGATCTGTTTGCAAAGATTAACTAGCGTTCAGTTTATTTTTGTTACGCAGTTGTCAGTATCATTACAATATTACAATATTTTGTAGCGATTTTTATGAATAGTACATTCTTCTTACATCTCAAGTTTTTAGGTTGTACTACAGTATATAAAAGGAACATTTTATTTTGCAATTAATTGGTCCTTTCAGTATTTTTCCTTAGTCAGAGATTAAAGGAAGTTACAGTTCAGTTAATGTTTATACGATGCAGTATTCTTTACCATCGATGTAGCGCACGATTCTATGTATCGTTTACTTGGTGGTTTTTGGAATACTAAAATTGTTCGTATATTAATTGTAGATGTTCCAATGGGTACGGGTGATAATTCGCCTTTTATTGGAACCCCTTAATTTAAGGGCTTATTTTAATTTATAAATATATCTATTAAGGTAATATTTAATATTTAATATTTTGTTGCATTTATATGGGATTCAGTGACTTTTGCATTCCCATTCAAACCATTGACAGAATTGTAAGTCTCTCTCTATGGAGTTCTTTTCGTTTGAGAGAGCGTATATTTTGATTTTCAGATAATTGTGAAAATATCTTTTTACCAAAGAGTAAAATGCAAATTTCTTAGTGCTAAATTAGGCAGTGAATTTTATTCAGTGGAGAGTGCTTCTATTCGGACCTGTCGTTATCCTAGCCTTAGACCTCTGTCAAGCTCCCGGACCCATGGGAGAAGTTAAGTCGAACGGCGAAAGGAATCGAGAGGGTAGCCAGGCGTTACAGTCTTTTAAGATCCGAACAGAAGTCCTCTCGAGCGTTTTCTGTCGATCCCCAGAACGCTCACCCTCGCTATAGATAAGGCGAGGTATTAGTGTTTTCAAACATTATATGCGGGCCTCAGGCGCTAAGCTGAAAACAAAATTAGATTCGTTCTGCGTGTGTTACGTTTCATGCAGCGCGGACGTAGTGCCGCCGCGTGCACCTGAAGGATATCGTCTCCCGACAGTGGGAAGCGCTGTGGGATCGACGAAGATAATGCTGCATACGTTTCGCCTAAGGTTGATCCTTGATCTTTGCTGTTAGACATGAAACAGCAACTATCTTCGTTTATGCAGTCTTATCAGCCTGCCGTTGGCAGTGCTGTTGGATGTCACGATTCCGGTCTTTGACGCGGTCGCACAGGCGACGTGTCTTTAACGGTAACGACTCGTTGTTGCACAGGCGGCCTACGAGCCGCAATGTTCAACGGTGGGAGAAGGTGGATGCATCACTTCCATTACCTACTCAATGCCAACCGATTGCTCATAGCGCTTAGTATCAGTCTATTCAGGCGCGCCGACGTTCGCCAGGCAGCATATCATGCTACCAAGCGACATGACAGACAGCAGAGCCAGCGAAGCGTCAGCGGAATGGTGCGTCAACGGAAGCGGAACGTTAATGGAGCGTAGCGTCAGCTTCGGTGTGGACGCTTCGCTACCTATGACAATAGACTTTGATGTCAGCCTGACCATGACTGTCTAGCGTTGAGTCATTGTTGCTCCAGGCGCTATATTAAGGAATAAATCTTAACTAGAAAGATATTATTTTCTCGGACCAAGGCCTGCTGGGCTAATTCTTGGTTGGGAGAACTAGAATTAAAACCTCTAAGCATTGAGGTCTGAATTCAGAATCCTAAGGAGCGGATTCCTAGGAATCAAGACTTCTCTTCCTAGGATAGAGTACAGTGAACCCTCGTTTATCGCGATAGATAGGTTCCAGACCCGGCCGCGATAGGTGAAAATCCGCGAAGTAGTGACATCATATTTACCTATTTATTTAACATGTATATTCGGACTTTTAAAACCTTCCCTTGTACGTAGTACTGTTAACAAACTACCCTTTAATGTACAGAACACTTAATGCATGTACTACAGTACCCTAAACTAAAACAGGCACAAATATTAAAGGCGATTTTATATCATGCGTTTCCTAAACACGCTAAAAAGCACGATAAAAAATGGCAACCAATGTTTTGTTTACGTTCATCTCTGATCATAATGAAGAAACAAACTCATTTAGTGTACACATATATGTATAGGTTAGTTTTTGCATCGATTATATTGATTATACAGTATGTTGATTTTGTTATTACCAATGTTTTACTTAATTTTTCTTAGGACTTCCAAATGAAATTTTTTTCTTTATGACGCCGCCTGAAATGACGGCGTCATAAAGTACTGTACGCTCAGTAAAAAACCACGCTCAGAACAAAGAAGGCATTTAACGCGCATGATGATAGTGATAAATAATGATATTTACAGTAAAAGCATTTACAAAATATGTTATTACAAATATAATTTACCGTATCTATATAAAATCATACAGTACTGTACAGTACATATTGTACGTAGCAAAGCAGGAAAACAATTTACGAGAGAGAGAGAGAGAGAGAGAGAGAGAGAGAGAGAGAGAGAGAGAGAGAGAGAGTGTGTGTGTTTGTTTTACGTACGTACTGTAAATGTAAATTTTAAACAAAAAAAATCAATTTACGAGAGAGAGAGAGAGATTGTTTTACGTACGTAAATGTAAATTTTAAACAAAAAAAATATGATAAGTTACAACATGTAGACTTTTAAAACCTTCCCTTTAACTTAATGCATACAGTACTAAACTATAAAACAGGCACAAATATTAAAATGTTGAAATATTAAAGTAAAAAATAAAGATTGTTACTGTACTCACCACGAAAGAAGTTAAAGAAAAACTTGAATGATGATGGCAATGAATTTGCTGCACAGTAGAAATGATGATGATGAAGCTGATGATGTGTTCTACTGTGCAGCCAATGATAGTATTTTACGTCTCTTCAGACGGAGGTGTCTTTTCCTGGGACACCTCTTCAACTTCTTCAATTTCTTCCGAAGGCGTACTAGCAGGAGGAACTGGCTCTTTTTTGCGAGGCTGGAAGAACATTGTGATCGGAAGTTGCTGCTGCTGCTTCTTTTTTCGATCTAAGAGCATCCTGTAGGGAGTCATGATGTCATCGACCTTGTTGGAGAATTGCATAGACCGAACCATATCCTCGTCCCACTCTTGCAACATTTCTTTCACCTCCTTTGTATGGTTGCAGACCTTGGCAAGCCGTTCTAGTGTTAAGCCCGTTTCTTCGACATTTTCTTGGGTCTCATCCTGGGTTCCACTCTCTTCTTCGCTTGCCGATTTCGTCAGCTCTTCTAGGTCTGCGTCAGTTAGCGGCTGGGAATGGCAGTCCAACAACTCATCGACGTCTTCAGTCGTCATGTCGCCAAACCCGTCGCCTCCAATTATGGCAGCCAACTGCACAGATTTGCGTATTGCAGAGTGTTGGATTTCCGACGGAGTAAATCCCTCGTCGTCGTAAACAATCTGGGGCCACAACTTCTTCCAGCTCGCATTCACAGTTGCAGGTTTCATCTCTTGCAGTGCCTTCTGAATATTCTTCAGGCACGTGGCTATGGTGTACTGCCGCCAGTACGCCTTCAAGTTAAAATCTTCATCCTCGTCATCTTGGGCAGCATCCACACACGCAACGAGGTCCGCCAAGGTATTCTTCGTGTAGAGGGCCTTGAACGCCGTGATAACCCCCTGGTCCATCGGTTGAATTGATGACGTGGTGTTGGGTGGCAGGAACTCAACCTGAACGCCCTCACGCGACAGGTCAGTTGCGTGTCCACCAGCGTTATCCATAAGGAGAAGGATCTTGAATGGCAAGCCCTTCTCTACGAGGTATTCATTGACTTGCGGGATGAAACACTGGTGGAACCAGTTGGAGGTCAGCATCTTTGTAATCCATGCTTTTGGATTATGCATCCAGTACACGGGAAGGAGATTCTTATTCTTATTTTTCAAAGCGCGAGGATTTTTCGACTTATAAATAAGCCCCGGCTTTAGCAAAAATCCAGCAGCATTGCCACACATCACGAGGGTAACGCGATCCTTGAATGCTTTAAAGCCAGAGGCTTTGGCTTCCTCTTTGAACAGGAAAGTTCGCGACGGCATTCTCTTCCAAAACAAGCCGGTCTCATCCATATTAAAGACTTGTTCCGGCTTGTATCCACCTTCGGCGATAATATTCTTGAACGTCTGGTTCACGTAAGTTTCAGCAGCGGCAGTGTCAGCCGAAGCAGCCTCGCCATGCAGGGAAACGCTTTTCAGGGCGAAGCGTTTCTGAAACTTCGCGAACCATCCTTTACTGGCGGAAAAACGTTGTTTCTGAGGCTGGGAATCAGTGGATGTCCCTGGTTGAGGTTCATCTGCATCATCATCTTCTTCAGCATGGTTGCTGTCGTCGTCTTGAGGTTCCTTTGCAGCAAAATTCTCATACAAACTCAAAGCCTTTGTTCGGATGGTGTTTGTATCCAAGGCTATGTTCTTCTTCCGGCAGTTGGCAATCCACACAGCTAAAGCACCTTCCATGCGTACGATCGTTTTATTACGCGTTGTAACGACTCACTTCGCTGATCTGCTAAAGGTGATTGCAGCCGTCTTTCTAATGTTCGCCTCGTCCTTCTTGATATAGTGAACAGTGGATTCGTTGATTCCAAAATGGCGCGCTGCGGCCGCGTAGCTTCTACCGTCTTTCAACATATCGAGAAGCGTCACCTTCTCAGCAATCGTTATCATCCTTCGGTGGCATTTAGGCTCGCTACCAGCCTTAGTAGAAGCAGAACGCTTGGGAGGCATTGTACAGTAGGATTTACACAGAAACTTCAACAAAAAGTTCAATTTAAAAGTCGCACACAGCACAGATTAAAGTTCACAAACTTAAGAACGTCTTCTCAGCGATACGGCGTAAGAGAAAGTGGCCGCGAACAGAGCCTGGAAGCTGGAGATGCGGGCAAAACACCAATCACAGGCTAGATAACAAAACTTGAGTTCTGATTCGTCATCTATCAGCGCTTGAACCAATCACAACCCGTCTTATATGATGCGTAGGTTACCAACTCAAAGTACAAGATACCCCGCGTATACTGTACGTACAGTATTAATAATAATAATAATAAATAATGATAATAATACAGTAATAATAATAATAATAATGATAATAATAATAACAATAATAATTTTATTAACAACAACAACAATAATAATAATAATAACAATAATAATAATAGCTTTATGTATGCTATTTTATTCTTTTGTAGGATGTGTGTCTCTCTCTCTATCTCTCTCTCTCTCTCTCTCGTACGCTTATTCGAAATGTGATTTTTGCAACAAAGAATATTATTGGATGCAGTACTACGTACGTATACATACAAAAGATTCATGGAAAAGAAGCACATCCATTACATTTGTAGTACAGTAGTAGCCATCAGCAGCCTTACACCATTCTAATATGGTATGACTGCATCTGATTTGCGTTTCATGTTCGATTTAATTTTACTACGTACTGTATACAGTACTGAATTATCGTATGATCACATTCTCTTTTCGTGTTTTATTTCTTTCTGTGCTGAATTATATATCATATGTAATGCAATGAACAATCAGTAAGAGCAGATATTACTAATTACAGTATTAATGGAATTACAGGTAACGAAATTTCGTATTTGGGGTCTTCAGATTTCGTGGTATTTTCGAAATTTCCGGAAAATCCGCGATATGTATATATATATGGGTTATGGAAAAAACCCGCGAAGTGGTGAATCCGCAATGGTTGAACCGCGAAGTAGCGAGGGTTCACTGTATTGTAGGAGGAAGGGAATAACTTTCAGAAACTCATGAGTTTTTCTGAAGAGTTTCCCTTTTATTTTATACCTGCTGCTCCTCGTTTCGACTTCAGAGTTTTTGCTAGTTGCGTTGATGGTGTCTCTATTTTATTTTTATTACTCGCTAGGCTACAACCCTAGTTGAGAAAGCAAGATGCTTTAACCCAAAGGGCTCCTATAGGGAAAGATGGCTCAGTAAGGAAATAAGAAAATAAATGAATAAATAAATTAACATTAAAACATTCTCAGAAAAGTAACGAACTTTACTGTAGAGTTTGATGCAGCGCCTGCAGCTGCAACAGCAGGAAGTGCATTAAGGCCTTTATGAGAATAGAGCGTAAGAGTATATCTCCCACCACGGGCTGATCTTTTATGATTTAATGTATTATGTTTTAAAACGCTCTTGTTTAGTGACTCATAAACATAGCACAGTGCACTGGAGGAGGTGTTTGTTCGTGTTCGTCTTACTCCTAGCCCTACACCTCTTCCTTACTTTCCAACCCCTGGGAGAAGGAAGGTCGGTAGGCTGAGGTACATCGCGGACCTTGTGCGTTAAACGTGTGTTCCGCTGAGCGATCCTGTTGATGCAGTCCAAGACGTTCCCTCTCCGCTTTGGAATGATGAAGTAAAGCTCTTTTCTTCGCCTACGATTGTCGAACTATGACGTTACAACCATGTGATATAGTCTCTTGAGAAGAGCGAAGTTTGAATGTCTTGAAGCGATCAGTTCGTCATCGCTATGGTATCACGGATCTTGTAACTTTTTTCTGCGTAATAAGACGCAGTTCCCTGACGAGGATGACGTTCTACGTTTTCTCTTTCTACTAGACTAGGAAGTTACTCATCGTGTACGCACGCAAACAGAACTTACCCTTGCAGCAGGCGTGTCGCGATGCTTAAACTGGAAGCAATCGAGAGTGTTTTTCTTCCACGAGAGAAGCGGAAGTCAGACAAGTTGCATACAATCCTAGCTCTTCCTCTGGAATCTTACGCACTTTCAGGGAAGAAAGAGTTTGTCCTCGTCGAAGGATGCAAAACCTAGACTTGGTAGTCATCAATCAATACGTCCAAGACCTTTCAGGAGTCGTATGTTTTCTAATAACATCCTGCAGTAACTGATGTTCGCCGGAAGGTTTTCTTTTCGAAAGAAGGCGACGTGCCAGCACCAAAATCGTGTAAGACACACAGTTCTTCGAGAGAAAAGGTGCTCAGTTTGCTTCTGTTCACGCTTCTTCTTCTTCCCCAGTTTGGGGAAATGTCTAATACTTTCTTCTGGGGTCTAACGACTACTGTTGACGGTATCTCATAGCATTGGATACATTCTGGTCGCGCACAAGGCGCGCTGGAAATGTCATAAGGACTCTCCCAGGTTGCTCATGGGACTGCGGTTGATGATCTCTCACAGCCTTCGCTCATGCTCGAGTTGGCGCACACGCTGCCCCACGAGTGTATGTTTGGTCTGAGCTAAAAGAGGTCAATTTCATCTCTTTTTAGCATTTACGATTCTCGGGGGGGGGGGGGGGAATTTTCTCCTATAAGAGTCTAAGGACTACCATAGACCAAAGAAATGGTTTTCCGTTAGTATCAGACAGCGTAGGTCTCCAATGCTCAGCAACGCTTCCTCACAGAGATATGCTCGTGTTACGGCAAGCATTAGAGCAGACGCTTGTAGCAGACATCACGCAGACACAGATGCCAATTCTGGTCTCTCCCTCATGCAGTCACAGACGCAGACGCCAGTCTGGTCATATGTTGGACGCTGATAGTCAAAGTTGATCCTTTCAACAAGTTGTCCCATCTTCGCGGTCTGTGGGACACGCGACTACCACTCATGCGGACGCATGCTACATGCGGACAACTCTCGGTAAACAGGTCAATCTGAAATCCTAAGCAACCTAGATGCGTGTGTCAGCCTGGACATATGCTGAATAAGGTCAGTCAGGGTTTTCCCGCATCAGGATAGACTAACAGTTGCTTCTTTGCGCCACTGACCGGACGCGATGCTGTTGCCTCCTCGCAGCACGCTGTAGGTTTACAACAGGCGGGACGCACGCAGAGCGCTGTATCCACACGACAAGGTGAACGCATACAGCACGCTGACACCTTACGGCAATGCAAGCACATGTGACATTATGGTCGCATGCTAGACGCATACAGTCAAGTCTTTTTCTCACAGCAGTATGGACAGACTGTTGTCTCCTTCGCGTCTCTCTGGCCACGCAACTAACGCTCCTTTGCGTCAAGTTTTTGGCTTTTAAGTATGTTGAACTCTCGCTGGTTACACGCGATCAGGTCTTAACCGCACAGCATGAGGTTCACGTTGTTGATGCTTCTTTTCAACAAGCCTAGCTTAATATCGGTTTCTTGCGACCGATCTGGACACGTTTCGGGAGGCGGTCTAGATCTTGACACTCTCTCATGACATCTTGAGCATATGCAGCATGCTGGAACCATAATGGACTCATGCTAAGACCATGCTGGGTGCATGCTGGAAGCATGTCATTAGTCAGTTTCCCCGTGTCAGGATCACGAACGCTTTATTTCAAACCATCAAGCTTTAGGTCTAGCTGCCTCCATTATTTCAGAAAACCCCTAAGATCTGGAGGGTTGTTCGAAGGAGACAGCTGAGGCTATCGCTTGTACAAAGGACCTTTGCCTTAAGGTTTTGCAACCCAAATAGAAGGCTTTATGGACTGGTGTAGAGCTAAAGCAATCTCTTCATTTAGTAACTCTAGAACACAAGTGGCCTATTTCTTCTTAGACCTTAGAAGAAAACACATTGTTTCCTCCTCGACCATCAAGGAGTACAGGAGTATGCGGGCAGCTGTCTTCAGACGCAGAAGATTGGATCTATCAAATGAAGACCTTGTAGATCTTCTCAGATCATTTGAGATGACTTAAAAGCTTCAGCAAAATTCGCCAACCCGGAATTTAGAGGTTGTTTCTGGAATTCCGCGGTAGTGACAGATTCGAGCCTTTACACTTGGTTTCTTTTCTAACTTTGGAGACTTTTCTGAGTAAGTCTGGCAATAGTTGAGAGTCAGTGAAGTTCACTCTTTTAGCAAGAACATGGACTTCAGAATGGATAAGCCATAGGTGCCTTGCATCCTGATTTCTTGGTCATTAACAAATGTCCTTCTCATCCATGGCCTAAATCTTTCGAGATCACTATCCTCTCGAATATGGTTTGTGAAGGACTGAGGAGAGTTTTTTGCCTGGTTAAAAGGAGGAGGTTTTATCAGGACAGGACCAAAGGAATTAAGAGTCTATTCAAGGCTCTTTGGTGCAGGGTCAAGAAGCCTGCGCTATCTATGTCTAAAACGCTGTATCATCTCGTATAGACTTTAATTACCAAGGTCCTTTCACACTGTTGTGTGACAGATCTTAAGCTGTCGAAAGAGTAAAGACTCATGAAGTTAGAACTGTGGGAGCTTCTGTAACTTTTAAGCAAACTGTTCTCTGCAAAGCATCGTGCATACAGCCTGTTGAGGGGGTAATCCTGTATTCGCCTTGCATTACTTATACCGTTTCCAGTCTCTTTATGAGGACGGTTACGTTTTGGGATCATTCGTAACAACGAGTGCAGTAGTAGGTGAAATATCCACCACTATATTTCCCTAAATTCCTAGTACCCCTGGTCTTCTCTTGGAACTTTTATATATGTTTTTATGATTGTACGTGAAGATTGGTCGGCAATTTTCCTCAATCTTTGATGTAGTCAGGTGGTCATTTTATTCCTAGAGAGTGCCCGGAACAAGGGTATTGGTTGAGGTCCTGTCATGTTATAGGTTATTGAACCGTTTGACAGCTCCTAGAGATCGTCAGCCCCCTGGGTGGACCGCTGGATATCCTAAGAATACAGGTAGCAGACAAAATGAGGCAGAGCATTGCTGTCAGCTTCCTTAGCAGGTGAGAACCGCTTAAATTGTTTGTAACTCTTAAAGTGAATTTTCAATTATGTAGCTGTCTCTGACCCACCACCAAGGGTGTCAATCAGCCATTCTTATATAACCAGCGGCTAAGTTTTATATTTAAAAATGATATTTTCATAATAAAATAAATTTTTGAATATACTTACCCGCTGGTTATATAAGTTAAAAACCCACCCTCCTCCCCTCTAGAGACCATGGGGCATGGAAGATCTGAAGGGTTTGGTATAGTTCTACCTGTGGTACCGCGAGGGCGCTAGTGTACACCTGGCATATCTGCGATAGCCGTGCGAGATTTTGAATTTTCTGCCGGGCGTCAAGAGACTTTAGCCATTCTTATATAACCAGCGGGTAAGTATATTCAAAAATTGATTTTATTATGAAAATATTTTAAGAATACCAACGTATCATTAAACCCTAACAAGAAGAATCTGCGACATCGGATGAGATGTAGAACAACACTAATGAATGGATATTATTCCAGGTATGTATGGAGGTACCATTCTATTTTGGATAACCAATACCATACATAACATGAATCTCCTATTTCAAAGGATGAAATTTGTGTACAGATAGGAAAAAATTATTTTTTTTTAACGTAGTTTGTATTTTTCCTAGTTATGCAAACTTATTTCCTTAAAATCACATTTCCTACCATATTCATCTCGGCCCTCAGTTTAAGACATGTGGGTTGGGGTTTCCTCTGGTACCACCTGTCACTATTTAATTGCATTGTTGATGATTCAAGAGCAGTTCTTGCTATAGCTGAAGTTTTCTCCTATTTTAAAGGACTTGTATTTACATAAGAAAAATATAAATGACTTTGTTACAATATTTTGCTTTTCAAATATAGTGAGGTGGACTGTGTAATTCTGTTTTTTCTTTCCTCACCTCCGCACATTATTCAAAATTTAGGGATTTAAATATTCATATTCAGACTCTTATCTTATTTTCCCATCAGATGCTGATCCAGGGGAACAAAGAGGAGTTAGTATGGACTATTTCCTAGAGTCCTCTTCAGCTTCTGTAGATGAAAATCGACAAAATGGTGCAACCAAGTATATTGCAAAAGAAAATTACCAGCTTTTAACTCATACATCACCAACAAGAGATGAGAAAGGATCAAGTCGTAATGACGAAATACAACCATCACACTATGTTGAATTAATCTCGGATTTAATACCATCTAGTGTCTTAGGTAGGTATGTTTTTCAGAGTGTGTTTAATGATACTTATGTCAGTCATATTTCTGGGACTGCCATTCAAGAGGAAGTTCCAACAAAAGCATCTCCATTACATTTGAAAAATTCCAGACCACCTCCACTTTTAATCAGTAAACTACAAACTATTACAAGAGACCATGGAGCCTTGTATACAGATATAATTGATTATAGTAATGTAAAATATCATGCAAGACCAAACTATGTTTCTATACATTCAGAGAAAACTCCACTTTACATATCTGAAGGAAAATATACTGACCAAAAGGTTGATAATGCTGCTCCCAAAGTCAGTGTTGTTAATATGTTATCAAGTTTGCCATCTGAAGTTGATGAAATTTCTGAAGACCTATTATATCTAACTTCAGTTTTTTTGGGATTATATCATTCCCCAATGCTGGTAAACTCTCTATCTGTGGTCGCACCAACGGAGGAGGGAAATCGTGCCGTGGAAATGGAAAACTATATGAATCCACAGCAGAAAGTAAAGTTAATAGACATGTTAGAGCATGATAATCCTTCCCACATAAGTCTTACTTCAAACCCTTTAAGTAATGTAAATACAGAGTTTACTTCAATTTTAGGTTCAGTTAATCAAGGCCTTTTTGCAAGTGTGCCTAATTCGAAGGCTGTTTCTAGGTTGTTTGGTGTTGATGATATGACAGATGAGGAAATATTAAAGAAACCAATTTTGTCAATTCATCCTGCAGACACTTCAGGAAAAGTAAAAACTCTAATTGTATCACCCCATCTCTCTGTGTTGACCACCAATACAAAGTTGGTAAAAGGCTCTTTTAAGAGACCATTCAGTTCCTCAACAGCACTATTCCAAAATGCAAGTAATAAGTCTTATAAGGAATCATCCAAGAAATTACTGAAAGGCTTTTATACTAAGGAAAATTATCTTAAAATGCTTAATTCTTGGGTAAGCAAGATGTTAGATTCATTTCCAAAACCCCAAGCGGGAGCAACTAAGGAAATCACCCACCAACTGGAGCCAAATTACATGTATTCTAATACAGATGAGATGAAAATACAAAATCATGCAATTTTATCACCTCATAGCAGCACAAAACAATATTTTAATTCAGTGACACGCACATTACCTGTTGATAAATTAGAGGAAACTACAACCCTATCTATAAATCTGTTAAATAAATCTAGCTTAAGAACAGGATTAGAATTTGATCAGAAAAGCCATAATTCAAGCAAGTTTCCTTTATACCCTGGAGAGATACAAACCACTAATGAATTGCCTAATGGCATTTTAGAATTTGTTTCCTCTTTTCTGGGAATTCCATTACACACACAAGAAACTCGCAAAGTAACAACTAGTACGTCTCCAAGTATAGCATTTTCTGCTACAATCAGAAGACATCAGATGGATTTTGGTGAACCTACAGCCTCAGTTAGTATAAATGAATCATTAGGGGATTGTTTAGATAAAGTACATAATTTGAATAAAACGGAGGAAAATTTACAGAGAAGCACCATGATGTTACTTATTATAGGTGGCATTGTCTTTCAGATACAGCTTATTGTTGGTCTTGTCATGATTTGGTGGTGGTTGCGAGTAAAAGTTCAAAGGATTCTGAACAATGATTCTTTAGTTCTATGTGATGGTCTCTCTAAAGTTGTAAATTTCAGAAATTCTGCAAAACTGACAGAAGAAAGTGCTGGGCAATTGGTACTGGCTAAAGATGATGGAAAGATGTTATCCAAAACTCCTAGAGCTCCTAAGTGCTTAGCTACAGCATTATGAAATATTTAGTTTGTCTAGAATGAAACGCACTGCACATGTTACTCCCCCATGTTTCCTGTACAAAATAAGCCTGTTTTTCTTAATAGAGTAATTTACCAAAACTGTTTTTTCATTTTCCTTTAGAGGTACTGTTAACTGAAAAAAAAATATTTTTGTTTAGCAAAAACATTTATTTGTTTTAGGTTTAAGAATAATGATACAATAGTATGGTTGTATAATCTCTGGTGTTAGGAAAACCTCTGACCTTATATCGTAGTAGAAATGTTGAAAGTATTCTTCATAGATTATGGTTTGTTGCTATGTAAATACAGACTGTCTGAAAGTTGAAATGGTCATTGAATTGTTAACAAGGTAATTACAATAGTTAATGACATTTGGGTGAGGGGGGAGCTACCTACTTGCATACCTACCAACTTGGGGCAAGCCTCTGACTTCCATCCTAACCAAGGGCTTTCCATCTCCTGAGTTTCTTAATGATAGCTTCAACTTAAAACACACTGAATTCATTCATGAACACATCAGGTCCTTCAATCAGCTTCAAATATATCGATCAAATTATTCCCTTCATATCTTCTGTTCATGACCTCAGTAAAGTGTCCCATACAACATTGCTTTTCTTCCTCTTGTTTTGTTATAACAGATCCATCTCTCAATTTGATGGGGGTATATGCTTTCTAATTGTCCTCATAGAGATTTCATTAATAATTCTTGGAGTGTTTCTTACTCCATAGCCACTCCCTGAAATCATAGCTTTGTTAGCCTCATCTGCTTTCCTGTCTAAATATTCTCTCCAGCCATTAATGGCTTTTCTTTTGACCTCACCATCAATACTGGAATACCTAATTTCTTTGTTAGTTAGTAAAAGAAAATCTCCTTAGGCTTGCAAGTGATGTGTGACAAGAGAATTGTTGGGAGGCAGCATGAGGAAGGGTAGATTAATGGTGGAATGAAGGAGTGAAGATGAAAGTGGAAGAGAAAAAGAGGGCATTTGAAAAATGGCTGCATATTAATAGTGTAGAGAAGTATGAAAGATATAGAGAGAAAATGTGCAAATAAAGTGCAAGGTAGCTGAGGCAAATATGATGGCTGACAGAAAGTGGGGTCGGTGATTGGGCCGTTCGTAAGTAGTAGTTTTGAAAAGAAGTGAAGAGAGTATGGAATGGTGGGTCGAGAAATGAAGGGACAGCGAGATGAAACTGGAAGGATGTGGAAAGGAGATGAGGCATGAAAAAGGTGGGCTGAATATTTTGAAAGGTTGCTGAATGTTGAAGATATCATTGTTACTACAACCCTAGTTGGAACAGCTAGATGCTATGAGCCCAAGGGCTACAAAAATAGCCCAGTGAGGGAAAGAAATAAGGAAATAAATAAATGAACAATTAAAATAGATTATTCTAAAAACAGTAACAATATTAAAATGGATGTTTCATTTATAAACTATAAAAAGATTTATGTCAGCCTGTTCATCATAAAACCATTTACTGCAAGTTTGAACTTTTGAAGTTCTACCAATTCAATTACCCAATTAGGAAGATAATTTTACAACTTGGTCACAGCTGGAATAAAACTTCTAGAATGCTGTGTAGTATTGAGCCTCATGATGGAGAATGCCTGACTATTAGAATTAAGTGCATATCTAGCATTATGGACAGGATGGAACTGTCTGGGAAGATCTGAATGCAAATGATGGTTAGTTATGAAAACCTTTATGCAACATGCATAACGAACCAGTTGAACGAAGGTGCCAGAGATTGATATCTAGATCAGGAATAAGAAATTTAAAGGAATGTAAGTTCTTGTCCAACAAATTAAGATGAGATTCAGAAACTGAAGATCAGAGAGGAGAACAATACTGAAACCAGGTAGAATGAAAGAATTAAAACACTTCTTCAGAATCGATTGATCACCAAAAATCTTGAAAGATTTTCTCAAAGCCATTTTTTTATGCAATTGAAGAAGACACAGACATAATGTGTTCTTCTAAAGGGATTTTGACGAAGGAAAAATCTATTTCTGGGGAGAGACCTGTGACGCCCGGTGAAAAGTCCTTCTTTTCTAATATAAATCTTCCAAATATACTAGAGAAAGATAAAAGCATGGAATGCAGAGGTTACAACCCTCGCGCGAGCACCTTGTTGGTGTCGTATATCTAACAAAGGGGTGTGTAAACCACTATTCACAGGCTGTCTTCCATTTAGATAATCCCTTCATCAAAGGGGAGGGCCATGACAGTTGGGCTACCCTACCGACACCTACTACTCGCGCTCTCCAGGTCATCCTTCTGCAAGAACATATGGCTTGGCAAGGAAAGGGTGGGTCCGTACAAAAATAACCGGGAAGGGTTTCACCGGGCGTCACAGGTCTCTCCCCAGAAATAGATTTTTCCTTCGTCAAAATCCCTTTTCTGGGGCGATCTGTGACGGCCGGTGAAAATGTACCAGAGAATGCCTTCCAAGCCCAACAAA
>NC_090757.1:61945382-61952882 GCF_036898095.1 Palaemon carinicauda | reverse complement strand
CTCTCTCTCTCTCCTCTCTCTCTCTCTCTCTCTCTCTCTCTCTCTCCACTACGCCCATTCCAAGCAGGAAAGTTTCTAGGGTTCAGGTTCGGGTAAATTCCAGGTCGTCTGTATTCATTTGTCGTAAAAGCAAATCTAATTTGGTTGAGACACGTATCACTCTCGTTCTTGAAGGGTAATCCTGTGCAACCAAGTGACATGGGTGAATTCTCTCTCTCTCTCTCTCTCTCTCTCTCTCTCTCTCTCTCTCTCTCTCTCTCTCTCTCTCTCTCTCTCTTAGTAGTAGTAGTAGTACTAGTAGTTTTTTCATTAGTCGTCAGTACTAAGGTATCGCGTTCGAGTACCCATTAATAAAACTGAGAATGTGCCTGTTCACCTAAGCTGTAAACTAGGTAGTTAAAGTTGCTAACGCCCCCCCCCCCCCTTCCGTAGGGAGCAGCTAGGATGGAAAGAGAAAAAGATAGAGAAGAAAGATTAAACAGACGTTTGTGTATCTACATTATCACACTTGTATACCATCAAAACGGAAGGGCATCCACGAGGTAATCGTCATGGGTAATTATCCCACCAAATTTCATGAGATTCCGTCAAATAGTTTTTGTCAAAAAAAAATAAAATAAAATAAAAACATACAAACATAAATAAATAAATACACGCCTATCAAAATATAACCTTCTGGTGAAGGTAAAAAGGAAAATATAAAATGATGCCATGAAAATAGCTCAGAGAATGGTAATAATTTTTCTGTAATATCTTTGAAAATATCAAATATGACAATGATGAGTGGTAAGTTTATATTTGCCACATAATAGAGATAGACTAGATTAGGCATTTTGTCTCATTGCTTTCGCCAACTTCGTTTCGGCGAAGGTAAGGTTTGACAGGCGTATGTTTGTATGTCTGTGTGTTTGTGATTCGCATAACTCAAAAACTATTTGACCGAATCTCATGAAATTTGGTGGGAAGATTGGCTATGATCCAAGGACAATTTGATTAGATTTTGGGAGCGATTCGGTCAAAAGTTCATGAAAATTAAAAAAAAACACTTTTTGCTATATCTTAGTCAATTTTTATCAGATTTGCATGAAACTAGTGCCAAAATGTGCATAGTTCAATTGCCTATCTTGAAATCTACAACATGATATAGGCGAAGATATGCACTCTACCGAGTGCCCGTTGTAGTTTCGATACTGTAGAATAATCCGCTGTTTTATGAATTTTCGGTCAGATCATTGGAAGCCGTTTATAAAGATACAAGTCATTTTTTAATATGATCAGGTGTTCTTTTGGACCTCATGTTCTTGTTTTGGATTGCC
The DNA here is from genome assembly GCF_036898095.1 of Palaemon carinicauda. Lineage (NCBI taxonomy): Eukaryota > Metazoa > Arthropoda > Malacostraca > Decapoda > Palaemonidae > Palaemon > Palaemon carinicauda. The sequence continues at coordinate 61,951,566 of NC_090757.1, read as the reverse complement.
CATAACCAAAAATATGTTAGCTATTGACTGACTTCTGTGAAGTGAAATGAAGGAAAAATTACCATTAAATTCGTTCTCAACAACGCGATGAAAATTAATAAAGAAAATAAACTACATATATACTATTTTTTTTTACTCCTGTCTTTATTCTGGTGTTATTTATTATTATTATTATTATTATTATTATTATTATTACTTGCTAAGCTACAACCCTAGTTGGAAAAGCAGGAATGCTATAGGCCCATGTGCCCCAACAGGGAAAATAGCCCAGTGAGGAAAGGAAACAAGGAAAAATGAAATTTTTTTTTTAAGAACAGTAACATTATCTAAATAAATATTTCCTATATAAACTATAAAAACTTTAACAAAACAAGCGAAAGAGAAACCAAATAAAATAGTGTGCCCGAGTGTACGCTCAAGCAAGAGAACTCTAACCCAAGACAGTGGAAGACCATGGTACAGAGGCTATGGCACTACCCAAGACTATAGAACAATGGTTTGATTTTGGGGTGTCCTTCTCCTAAAAGAGCTGCTTACCATAGCTAAAGAGTCTCTTCTACCCTACCCATACTAAGAGGAAAGTGGCCACTGAACAATTAGAGTACAGTAATTAACCCCTTGGGTGAAGAAGAACTGTTTGGTAATCAGTGTTGTCAGGTGTTGAGGACAGAGAATCTGTAAAGAATAGGCCAGACTATTCGGTGTATGTGTAGGCAAAGTGAAAGTGAACCGTAACCAGAGAGAAGGATCCAATATAGTACTGTCTGGCCAGTCAAAGGACCCCATAACACTCTAGCGGTAGTATCTCAACGGGTGCCTGGTGCCCTGGCCAACCTACTACCTGGTTTTCAGACATCATTCGAAGCCAAGTGATGCGGCAATAGCCTACTAATTTGTCTTTGATAAAGGCCTGAAATTATTATTACTATAATTATTATCCTTAATATTATATCAATATTATTGTATTATCAACATCCTTATTGCTAAATAAATTTGTGTGATAAAAAAAGAGAATAAAAGAGGAGGTATGAGTGTTAATGAAAATACTAAAATAATGAAAAATAAACCATTCTATTTTAATGTTACTGATCTTAGAATATTTATATTGATTGTTCATTACTTCTCTTGTAGTTTATTTATTACCCTATTTCCTTTCATTATTGGGCTTTTTTTTCCCCCTGTTGGTTCCCTTGGCCTTATAGCATCCTGCTTAGTTAATAATAATAATAATAATAATAATAATAATAATAATAATAATAATAATAATAATAATAATAATAACGAACAATTGTATTTTCAACCAAAAATCCTGAAATTGGATTCCCCTTAAGCGGATCCCTGCACTAAGTACCTTGTGTTTCGCGGATGACTTGGCATTTATCTCTGCTTAAATGCAAGGTCATCAACTCACATGATTGCGTGTACAGTGATATTTTTATGTAATTTGTATCATTAAAGTGAAAATAAAAGTTATGTGGAAAAATAACAGGTGGTACTGTTTATCTGGATCATATAACTGCTGTGAGCGATCAGACGAAAATCTCCGCCATCACCAATCCGCACTGGGCAGCGTGGTGAGGAGAATTGGCCAATCCCCGGACATAAATAAGGACATGTAAAAGGACTTTGTTCTTCTGTGGTCTAGAAACTGTTGCATTTGTTGTTGTTGTAAATATACAAAGTCACAGTTCAGGATAAGAGAGGAGTCCTCTTGAATCCAGACTGTCGTCTCTGCCTCGTTTAATATTAGAAAATGAAACTTTCAAAATTTGGTTGTCTTTTCCAAGGGCCAGTGATGTCGTAACGAAAATGGGTTTCTGTCTTGGATTACACAACATACTAAAACATGTCAAGAATTTATACATACATTATATATATATATATATATATATATATATATATATATATATATATATATATATATATATATTATATATATAGATAGGTAGATAAAGATATATATATATATATATATATATATATATATATATATATATATATGTATGTATATACGTTTATTTATATTTCTGGTCACATTGACAGACGCATAACTACTCGTTCTCTCTCCGTACTCGGGTAGGGGAAAATAGGGAGTATTCATACATTGGTCAGAGGGGGGGGGGGGTTTATGTGTTCGTGTGTGCTTGTCTAAATATTTGGTAATCATTCTTGACGGGACGGGTCGCGTACACTAGTTTTAATGATATTTATCAACACTGCCTCATTGGGAGACGAAGCTGTATCTTATAGTATTCTGGTTTTGTTTATCCAGTCTTATGATGTGTGTGCACATAATTATGGAGACCTATAGCATCTGTCTCAAGTTACGTAATATTACCTGATCGTTTGTTTAGGACATAACGCCAGGGGATGCAAGATTTATGTTTTGTTTTTTAACTTTACCTTAATGTCCTTGTACAGTACTATTTTAATTATCATGAAGTTTTATTGATTCTATATTTGTATTTTTTTATTTATATTTGTACACTAAAATCTAATTATTGTTATTATCTCGAAGACGATTAAGCATAGAGATAATTGAACGAGGATACAATTGGTTTCATTCATTCTGTTCTACTTTAGGGGATACCAAGGCGACGTCTGACAGCTGTACATTGTAACAGGCAGATTCAATACAATATAGGTAAGCAAATGAATAGCAAAAACAACGAGAAAATTTAGTAATTATCTGTTTTGACTTTGTTATATCTTTGAAATAAAACAATGCTCGGTGAATAAATGACACTCTGGTTATTAGACAAACATCCTGCATGTAAAATCTTTTTAAAAATGGATCTAACACGCCATACAATTGATTAAATGTATAAAAACTAAAGACTCCTATGGTAATTCAATGGAGAAAATCGGCCAAGCGCCTCCAATGACGTCACGGCATTAGCTCCGCCCCCACCACCTGAGTTGAACAGACCCTATCTGTATTAACTCTGGTAGCAGGTAATGCTGTGTTCAGCAAAAGAGGAACTGTCGGAAACGCTGCCTGTAAAAGTCTCTGAGCTTGTAAATACGGTACTCAAAGCATTTTTATTCATTTTACGAAGTGTTTTATTAGGAATTTAGTGTTATTTGCTTACTAGCGCTTCGATAAATTAATAAAATGCTTTTGATCACGTGTTCAGAAGCTCAGCGACTTTGCTTTACAGGCGGCGTTGCCAACAGTTTCTCATTTGCTAAACATAGCGTTACCGGCTACAATTATTATTATTACTATCTAAGCTACAACCCTAGTTGGAAAAAGCAAGATGCTATAAGCCCAGGGGCCCCAACAGGGAAAATAGCCCAGTGAGGAAAGGAAACAAGGAAAAATAAAATATTTTAAGAACAGTAACATTTAAATAAATATTTCCTTTATAAACTATTTTATAAACTATGAAAACTTTAAAGAAACATCAGAAAGAGAAATAAGATAGAATAGTGTGCTAGAGTGTACCCTCAAGCAAGAGAACTCTTACCCAAAGAACTCTTACCCAAGATAGTGGAAGACCATGGTACAGAGGTTATGGCACTACCCAAGACTAGAGAACAATGGTTTAATTTTGGAGAGTCCTTCTCATAGAAGAACTGCTTACCATAGCTAAAGAGTCTCTTCTACGCTTACCAAGAGGATAGTAGCCACTGGACAATTACAATGCAGTAGTTAACCCCTTGGGTGAAGAAGAATTGTTTGGTAATTTCAGTGTATGTGTAGGCAAAGGGAAAATGAACCGTAACTAGAGAGAAGGATCCAATGTAGTACTGTCTGGCCTGTCAAAAGACCACATAACTCTCTAGTGGTAGTATCTCACTAGAATTATGAAGGCAACTGTTCCTTTTCCATTTTCTGAGATAAATTATATTGCCTAAAGAATGACCATTTGTACCTGTGATCGGCGCCCGAGCCCCTTCTCCACCCAAGCTAGGACAAGGGAGGGCCAGACAATGGCTGCTGCTGATTCCTCAGCAGGTAGACGTATAGGTTCCGCTAAACCCGCCCTCACAAGGGTAGTGAGGTTGCTGACACTACAAGAAACAATCGAGTTGAGATTGACTCGAACCCCAGTCTAGCTATCGGTGGAGGGGGGGCGTGGCGCGTTTCCAATAGACCATTCTTTGAAAACGAGAGAACGTAGAGGAGGGTAGGATGGTGTTGGATGTGGAGTACACCAGAAACGTGTATTGCAATGCCAGTCATCAATGTCGTAACCGTATATTTTCCCTAAGAGGAACTTGGAGAACATGACCAAGGTAAACAAGGTTTTCGGGGTGTGAAGAAGCCGTCAAAGGAGGTGAAAGTAGCTTTTTGTGTGTGTGTGTTTTTTTCAGCATTATTTTTCTTTTTTCTATTACATTTTCTTCCTTTTTTTATCTCATCTCTAATCTCTATTCTTGTTTTTCATCCTTTGAATTCTTTTTTTATACTTTCAATTTGTTAATTCTTTAACGTGTCTCTTGCTTATGTTTTGTAAAAGAACTTTATTTACCCCTTGGTTTTTTCTTTCAATTGAACATTGTTTTTGTATAGACTTGTTTTCACCAAGAATCCTTTGTTTGATAGGATTTTTGTTTCCTCGTATATATAATCCTAAAATGGCATTTTCAGCCAATTTTATGCGTGATATATATATATATATATATATATATATATATATATATATATATATATATATATATATATATATATATATATATATATATATACACATATATATCCATTTCTTGTATTTCCTTCGTTTCCTGAATGCATGATTTTCTGCCGACTTCTTTACTGCCATTCTAAAGAATTTTCATTAGTTTTTATCCTTCCTTTACCAGCAGGATCCCTCTTCTGCAAAGAAGCCAGCATTGACTCCACAATAGTCTTGTTCAAGACGCATGAAATTATAAAGGCATTGCGAAAAAAGCGAGAAAATACAGGGAAGAACCGAAGAACAAACAAACCCGGACTATGTTGTGCTTGAAAGCAAGAACGAGAAAAACCAAACGTTTTATATGAAAGGGGAAAAAGGGGAACTCTCGAGGTGCTTAGGTCTGGTGTGCTCTTTCATTGTTGTAAACTCGAGGGATTTGGGTCTTCATAATTATTCTGATTGCGTCGCTGCTATTGTGCTCGCTCAACTCTCAGAAATGGAGTGAGTCGCTTTCCCTTACATTCACTTTGCTACCAATGGAAGCCTTTTATTTTTATGAGAGAGAGAGAGAGAGAGAGAGAGAGAGAGAGAGAGAGAGAGAGAGAGAGAGAGAGAAGAGGGGGGTTGAGGTGAAGTCTAGTGGATTTGGTCTTTAATAAGGAACGCTTTCCGAACTTGATATTCCAGACATGAGTGGAACCTTTTCAAACTTAATATTCCAGACATGAATAGTATCTTCAAACATGGTATTCCAGAAATGAGTGGTACCTTTTCAAACTTGATGTTCCAGACATGAGTGATACCTTTCCGAACTTGATATTCCTGACATGAAGGGTACCTTTACAAACTTGATATTCGAGACATGAGTAGTACCTTTCCGAACTTGATCTTCCTGGCATGAGGGGTACGTTATCAAACTTGATATTCCAGACAAGAGTGGTACCTTTACAAACTTAATATTCCAGACATGAGTGGTACCTTTTTAAACTTGATATTCCAGACATGAGAGTGGTACGTTTTCATTCGATATTCCAGACATAAAAGGTACTTTTTCAAACTTGATAATCCAGGGATGAGGGGTTCCTTTTCAAACTTGATATTTCTTGCATGAGGGGTACCTTTTCAAACTTGATATTTGAGGCATGAGTGATATCTTTCCTAACTTTATATTCCTGCAAAGAACAAGGTCATTTACCTAAAGTTATTATGTGTTTTACCTGCAAAGCAACAAGGTCACTTACCTGCAAAACAATAAGGTCTTTTACCTGCAAAGATCAAGGCCATTTACCAAAAGAAACATGGTCTTTTATATGCAAAGCAACAAAGTCTATTATCTATAAAGCAATAAGGTCACTTACATGCAAAGTAACAAGGCCACTTACCTGCAAAGCAACAAGGTCTTTTGCCTGGAGAGCAACAAGGTCATTTACCTGTAAAGAAAAGGTCATTTACCTAAAGTAACAAGGTATTTTGTTTGCAGAGCAAGAAAGGTCACTTACCTACAAAGCAACAAGGTTTTTTCCAGCAAAGTAACGGGTCACTTAACCGCAAAGCAACAA
>NC_090757.1:61910382-61940382 GCF_036898095.1 Palaemon carinicauda | reverse complement strand
TTCCATTTTAAAGAATACCGATTAAAAAGAGGAATATTTCAGAATGCCTTTAGCAAGAATGGAGATTGAAAATGGGAATATTTTAGAATTCATTTTGCAGGAGGAATGGTACAAATTACACATCTACCAAAGAAGGTAAACAATTCATTATATTGCAGAGGTAATTGTCAAAACAAACGAGTCAGTAACCATAAAATTGTCACTGATCAATTAATGTTTCTTTTGACAAGTGACGCTCACATTATGAAGTAATTTCTTTTGTATTTGTTCTCGGAGCGTGATGTATATTTTGTTGGAGATTAATGTGTGTTTTCAGTTTACACACACACATAAACATTCACTGTTAAACACACAGGCAGTCTCCCTCACAATTTAAGGTTCAGGACTCGTTATTTAAATGTCAGAAAGGAAAGTTTTATGTAAAAATCAGGACTCGTCATTTAAATATCAGGAAGGAAAGTTTTATGTAAAAAATATCTTATTTGTTGCAATAAATAGAAAGAGACGATTTTTAGAGGGTAGAAGTGGTTATTGATAACCTTTTCCTCCCTTATCTGCTTGGAAATAGAAAAGTGAAATCCACCCACCTCTATTCCTTTGCGATTCCTCAGAAAATCCCTTTCTGCCCTTAGCAAGAATGTTCACTTTTTATCACATCTCTTCTCTCAAGTTGGAACAAGTTATATATTGATGCTGAACTTGGGGCTTCGAACGGGTCATGAAAAGCACAGATTTTATTGGAAGTGAAAAGTTCCATCAGACTTTCTTTATAAATAATCTCTCTCTCTCTCTCTCTCTCTCTCTCCTCTCTCTCTCTCTCTCTCTCTCTCTCTCTCTCTCTCTCTCTCTCTCGCTAATTAATCTAGTGTTTTATTGACTGATTCACTTAACCCACGCTTATCAAACTGTTGGTATTTAGAGAGAGAGAGAGAGAGAATAGACGAAGAAGAAAAAGGAGAGAGAGAGAGAGAGAGAGAGAGAGAGAGAGAGAGAGAGAGAGAGAGAGAGAGAGAGAGAGAGAGAATAGACGAAGAAGAAAAAGGAGAGAGAGAGAGAGAGAGAGAGAGAGAGAGAGAGAGAGAGAGAGAGAGAGAGAGAGAGAGAGAGAGAGAGAGAGAAAATTGTTGAAGGTACGAATGCTGTGTAACTCGCTCCTGAACATTCTAATTTGATAATAAAGTTTCTTTGTTTAATTCTGCGTACAGATACCAGTTGTTCTTATCAATGAGTAGCAGTGGTGGTAACATTCTTCATGGTCAGCATCACCAATTATTATCTTCACCAAGGTTGTTATAAAATGACCCATGTTTATTTATTTATTTATCTGTTTGTCTATTAGGTGATTACGTCAAAACCTTCTTGCTGGATTTTCATCAAATTTTGATAATGGATAGGTATTATGCTCTGGAGGAATCCATTAAATTTTGGAGTTGGTCCTGATCAAGATCGCCATTCAGGGACTTATTGTTATTAGTATACTTATATATTCTTCTTCTTTGTCTACATCTTTTCCCACTTTATGTGGGGTCAATGTTAAGCTTTCTCCATCTACCTCTGTCCCACACTTCACCGGTTAATCCCTTTGATCGAAGGTCATCCTTGATACAGTCTATCCACCTTCGCTTTGGTCTCCCTCTCCGTCTCGTTCCCTGTACCTCCATTTCCATCACTCTCCTCCCCATATACTGTTCATCTCTTCTCATGACATGACCATACTACCTCAGTCTACTTTCTTGGATCTTATCTGATGTAGTATACATATATAGTCACGGTCAACATATGAAAAAGGGAAAGTTTGGTCCGTAGACCTGAGTAAAATGTTTATAATCTTCATTGACTGAGGTTTGAAATCTCTGATTGCTCTTTCTACTTGTTGCCACTAGTTTCAGTTGCGTAGGGTTGAATGGTTATTCTGAAAGTCTTTCTGATGTGAAAACAGAAGTTGAAATGAAAGAGAGTATTTGGGAAATTGCTTTTGGAAATCATTAAGCAAAAGGAATTATGCTAGATATTTTCAGTTTAGGGTGTTTGTTCTTATTGAGAAATTCGGAAGTAGTTTTCAGATATTAGATTTGTTTATTGTGTGAAAAGAAAATATTTAACATTTTTGATAATATTTAACTGTAAGAACATAAGGCACTTTTCTTTATCACTTTTGCTTGATTGTTGAATGTGAAGCAATACTCATAAAAGTTGTTCGATAAATTGCTTCCACTGTAAAGATAAATTGAACGAAAAAAAATGAATTATTGACTCCGCCAACGAAGTTGGAAGGTTATGTTTTCGCCCTTGTTTGTGAGTTTGTTTGTGAACAGCGTCCTGGCCACAATTTTAATCGTAGAGTAATGAAACTTGCAGGGAATAACGGTTATGCAAAAAGCTGAAAATTATTAACTTTTGGAAAGTCACGTCTAAGGTCAAGGTCACGGTCAAGAAAATTATCCAATTCACGTAATTAGCCATAAGTTTGGACATGGTTGTCGCAGTGACTTCAGTCTTGATTCATATTTAAGTGTATGAAAATGCACGCCAATTAATACATGTTATAAGGTCCAAGGTCAAGGTTGAGCATAAGGTCGAGAAATAAACTGCCGTGGCTGATGTCTGTGCTCTACTGAGTAGGCCTACCCCTCTAGTTACAACGTGTAGTGAACAAATGGAGCTGTATTATTTCTGAAATTAGTACTGTGATATTAAGAAAGAGACATAAGAGGTTAGTTATTATGTCCTTTGACTGGCCACTCAGTACAAAATTGAACCACTCACAGGTTACGGCTCTATGTTCCTTTGCCCATACATACAGCGAATAGTCTGGACTATTCTTTCCACATTCTCCTCTGTCCTCATACACCTGACAACACTTGAGGTTACCAAAATTACCAAACAATTCTTCTTTGGTCTAGGGGCTAACAACTGCACTGTAATTGTTCAATGGGTAGAAGAGAACCTTTAGCTATGGTAAGCAACTCTTCTAGAAGGACACTCCAAATTCCAACCATTGTTCTCCAATCTTGGATATTGCCATAGCCTTTGTACCATGGTGTTTCTCTGTCTTGGGTAGAATTCTCTTGCTTGAGGGTACATTCGGTCGGACTAGTCCATCCTGTTTTTCTTTTAAAAGATTTAGTTGAATGTTGTTACTGTTCTTGAATTTTTTAAATTGTTCATTACCTCTCTTGTAGTTTGTTTATTTCCTTATTTCTTTCCCTTCCTGAAGTATTTTCCCCAATTGGAGCCCTTGGTGTTATAGCATCCTGCTTTTCCAACTAGGATTGTAGCTTAGTTGATAATAATAAGAATAATAAATAAATACCACTACTACTACTACTACTACTACTACTACTACTACTACTACTACTACTACTACTACTACTACTAATAATAATAATAATGATAATAATAATAATAATAATAATAATAATAATAATAATGATAATAATAATAATAACAATAATAATAATAGTAATAGTAATAGTAATACAATTGGGGAATCTCACACGGAAGGAAGGAGGAGGAGACGTTACACTAGAAAGTGTTGGTTGGAGGAGATTGGCAGATGTGGCAGGCTGATAGATAGGCTTCTAATAGCACTGGCATCTGGATCCCCTGAACATTAGCACCTGGACAGCCGAACCCCCAGAGATTGGTATTGCTCAAACAGTCAACTAATACTTTCTTTCCTCTCACCCTCCTCCTCGTTGTCCACCCATGTTATCTTAATCTACTTTGTTTTTAATTCACTTAGAATATCTAAACAAAATCTAAATAATATAGATGGGATAATACTGCATGCTGTAGAAAATCAGAGATATTGAATCTTATTTTATTTTAATCTAAAAAAACATTAAAAATTTTATATACAATCTGAGGTAAATAAATTGGTATTACTTATTTTCCCACTCTCAACTTTTAACTCCAGTCTGGAATTCGCAGCATGAGGATCATTATAGAAAAATCTTTTTGACGTTGGGGATTCAAAAATGGCTTCAGATTACATGCGACAAGCGTCTACATTGACCGATTTGACATTATCATGGTGACCTTTGGGTAAAGAAATTTAGCCAATAGTCCGCCTTGTTTTTTATAAAACTAGATCAATTTTCACGTTTACAATAACTAACATTTCATACTGTTCTAGCTTCCATGAACTCATTCTGAATTTCAAATGTCCTATTGATTATTGAGACTTTGTACGATTTCAAGTTGTTGTCGTTGTTGATGGTGTTTTTTTTTTTTTTTTTTTTTTTTTTTTTTTTTTTTTTTTTTTTTTTAAGATATCCGGGTATTGATGTAGTTTACTCATTTCCTTATTTCATTTCCTCACTTTGCTATTTTTTTCCCGTTGAAAGTCCCTTGGGCATATATCATCATGCTTTTCCAACTAAGTCATAGCTTGCCCACTAATAATAATAATAACGATAATAATAATGATAATGATAATGCCATTTTAAAGATGAAAAATAGTTTTCGAGGTACTTGCATATATTCTGTTCATGTACTTTTATTTTATACATACACTCGCTCATGCTAAAATGTCTATCTCTTCCAAGAGATTTTTTATTGGTGGCCAAACTTCACCAACCGATTTACAAAAGTTGGACTTTACCGAATCATTTACTGGAAGGATTTCATTACTATAAACATACTGTTCGTCCGATAGAACACTTTTGGTGGTGTATACAATGGCTGAACCAACCCTTTGTGTTGGAAGAAAGTGGAGGCAATCGATAAACAGTAAAACCACATAACAATGAGAAAGTTCCTTTTGGCGTAGATGATATTGTCTTTATACGACGCAGGATTTACATTAAAAGAAATGTAGGATGAGTAAGGACATTTATGATGGAGATCCAACACGAGTAAATGTTCAGAGATCGTGGCATGATGAAACCTCTAAGCAGGATAACCACAAAATTATGAGGAAAATTATATATATAATTTTATATTTGTGTATATATATATATATATATATATATATATATATATATATATATATATATATATATATATGTATCCATTTTTGTGTGGAGATATCTTAACGTGGTGAAAGGATTTGTGTATCGTCATGATCAGCAAACCTGTATTGGCCAGGACTACCCATACTAGGTTGGTTTGCTGTGAGTGATCACAGGTAAATTTCCCAACCATCTTCAATCCACAGTGGCCAGCGTGATGATGAAAACTGGCTAAACTCCAAACATGAATAAAGACATGTCTAAGACTTTTGTTCTGCAGTGGAGTAAAAATGGTTGCATAGGTTGTTATAGCACGTGTGGGTGTTATCCAGTTTCCTGGAAAAACCATTTTGCCTTTGCACTTGGTAGCTATATGAATGTGATGGATTGCAGACAGGGCGTAGATGGGCGTGGAATCAGCAGGCTTAACCCCAAAATGGTTACTGAGGGATGAAAGGATAATACTGTATCTTCTGTAACAATTGTATTCAACATTTGGTGGTCGGAAGTTGAACCTAGCAACTGTTAATTCTCTCTCTCTCTCTCTCTCTCTCTCTCTCTCTCTCTCTCTCTCTCTCTCTCTCTCTCTCTCTCTCTCATTTTACTGCAGCTTATAACCTTCATTATGCTTCGTCGAAATTGGACCAATAAAGCCCATCTTGCTGATCAGCTGACTTCGATGGCATCTCGTTAAATATCCTCTTATTACTTAGCGTCAAGTTGCATATTTATGGCATTCGGGTTAAGCCTCTTGTTGACGTCAAAGGGATATTGTTTATGGGACTTGTTATGCGCATTGTATCAAGTAAACTGGTACGGTTGACGTCGATTTCTGATTATTTACTTTACTTTTACTTTGATGGCTGCTTTTCCGGTCCCATACAGCAGGGGAACCCCTCTCTCTACAGGACCTCCACTGTTGTTAGTTCGTTCAGAGTAATTAACGTTTCATATCGCGTATTGTTCATTTACTGTTAAATCGTCACTGTCAAAGGGCTCGTGAAATTAGAAAGTCATCAGTTTCCTCTTGAAAGCCTTAATGTCTTCAATCATTCGAATGTTTCGTGGGAGCTTATTATATAGTCTCGGGGCCGCATATTTAAAGGCTTTGGAGCGTAAAGTAGACATATATCTGACTTTTTACTTTTATGCTATGATAAATATTTTTCCTATATTATTAAACTCAGATATATTCAATTGAGCTTCCTCATGTAGAGATTTTTGTCGATATTTTTATTCCTTCTTATTTTTTTATTTTTCTTTTACAATAAGTATTTATTTCTACATTAAACTGCCAGTAATATTCCATTGAACTTGTCCAAGTAGTTTGTTATTGGTGTTTTTATTTATTCTCTTAATTTTTATTTTTATTCTACATTGAATATATTTTCTGTATTATCAAACTGTTAGCCATATTTCATTGAACTTCTCTAAAATGCTTAAATTTTTTTATTGATATTTTTTATCTATCGGTGTATCCAATAGTTGTTTATATCAATTAATGTACTTTAAGCCAGAAATAACTCCTTTTCTTTTAAATCCTCCTACCTTTCTCTAATACTTTCAAACAAACTTAGAGGTTAGTGATCCTGTACTTATTCTTTCTATATTCGTTATCTATCATTCCTGAGGCCTCTGACACTTGTGCTTCATCGTGAATTTTTCTTTACACTAATATTTTTTTTCTTCATAACAAGAACTATACAGATTTTCTTGTCCAATTCGCTCAAATCACTAATTAAAAGGACAATTTTCTTTTATTACTACTACTACTACTACTACTACTACTACTACTACTACTAGCTAAGTTACACCCCAAGTTGGAAAAGCAGGATACTGTAAGCCCAAGAGCTCCGACGGGAAAGAATAGAGGTACCGATTAGTCATACGTTTGACAATGCCGCTCAGCGTGACAGGAAAGATATATATATATATATATATATATATATATATATATATATATATATATATATATATATACTAGACACTTGCTTTTTATTATATAGAAGAGATGTAACTAATGTTATAAAAGTAGGAACCATCTGTGAAATAGGTATTGAACTTGTCCTTTTTAGGTAGTATTTACCTTCTGAAACGAATTTCTTTGTAAATTATTAGTTCTTATAATCAGATATCAAAAGTATTGAGTAAAAGTCTGATCCTGATAATTTCATTACGTGGCTAATCTTATTAGTTTGTGGCTTAAATTTAGTTTTTAGGGGGCGCATATTAGTCCTTGGGATTATGCATGAAAGGCATTATTTGATTTTTTTCCTTTAATTTTTATAACGTTACGTAGTTTTAGGATTCCTTAAGTAAAATTTATCATCCCTTTCCTTCTCTTCCTATAATTTCTCTTTACTATTACTTAGCCCCCCCCTCTCTCTCTCTCTCTCTCTCTCTCTCTCTCTCTCTCTCTCTCCTCTCATCTCTCTCTCCTCTCTCTCTCTCTCGTTATCAATGTTGGACAAATGCATGATTATATAGACCGTATCATTAGTTGCTTTCTATTAAAACAAAACTTTCATTAACTTTAAACAACATTAATCAAAATGTTTCCCTCCATTAAGATCACAGTCAAGAGAATTTTCAATCAATAGGTTTCCAAATAGTATAATTATGATCGTCATTAGACAGCCTATAGCAAGTAGGCCTATTTGAAATAATTTGGGAAATCGATTATTTCAAATCTTGCAATTAATGTTTGTATTCGTAATTTGGCCTTCTCAAATGCATTCGCCTGCTCTTATTCTTAAAAAATTATTCTGCGTGAACTCTTTTGAATCTATGATTTTTGAACGTGCAGTTGGACACACAAATTCCGGAGAATTGCATCCTGTCACACCCTAATGCGCGGTGAGTAACCAAACAGATAGTGTAGAGAGAGGTGGCAGAGGTGGTGGGCGGGGCTAAACACCGGAACTCTCCACGCAGCATAGGTGTGGACAGGTTGTATTTCCCAAGGGGAAGGTGTACCATGAATTCTTGTGTCCAGCTGTACAAGGTAATTATGATCATTAGCTTGTCGCTTATTATAAATGGAACTTAGCTTCGTAGCCTCAAATCATAGCGTCTTTAGTATTATTATTATTATTATTATTACTTGCTAAGCTACAACTCTAGATGGAAAAGCACAATGCTATAAGCCCAGGGGCCCCAAGAGGGAAAATAGCCTAGTGAGGAAATGAAACGAGTAAACATAAAATATTCTAAGAACAGTAGCAACATTAAAATAAGTATTTCCTATATAAACTATAAAAACTTTTAACAAGACAAGAGGAAGAGAGATGAAATAGAATAGTGTGCCCGAGTGTACCTTCAAACAAGAGAACTCTAACCCAAGACAGTGGAAGACCATGGTACAGAGGCTATGGCAGTTTGCATTTTTTTTTCTTTTATAATATTAGTACAGAGCATTTGTAGAATATTTTTTATCTTCTCGATTAGTACCGGGTAAGGTTTAGGAAATGTGATTTTAGCTTTGTATTCATGCTGCTTCTGGGTGGCCTTCTCGAATGGGCGTGCGAAATTGATGATGGGTGACATTCACGAGGGGCCCCTCCCTCCTCCATCATCGACTTCACAACACCCACCCACACCCATGGCCCCACAGAGCATTTTTCGCATTGTTTGTCAGAGTCATTGTTGAAGTTTCGAAGAAAATCAAGCGCGTGTTGTGTATGTTTTATTTTTATTCTTTTTCATATAAGACTTTTTTTTTCTTCTATGTTTTGGCTAAGTTCGCCAAGTTTGTGTCAAGCTCAACATTATCCTCGAACTTGTTGCGTTTGAAGAATCGTGTTTTTTTTCGGTTTCACCCTTGTTGAAGTTGCCTTTGCCAATATGAGGAAATCAATGCTTCCAATTTTGAATAGTTTTTTTATTTTGAACTTATATACTGTATATATATATATATATATATATATATATATATATATATGCATATATATATATATATGCATATATATATATATATATATATATATATATATATATATATATATATATATATATATGCATATATATATATATATATATATATATATATATATATATATATATATATATATATATATATATATATGTATATATATGTTATATATATATTATCTATATATAATGTGTGTGATATGTGTATATATACATATATATATATATATATATATATATATATATATATATATATATATATATATATATATATATAAATGACCATAGGAGATCAAGGAACACAAACGCTACATCAGTTAAGATTACGAAGTGATAAGACTTGCAAAGGAATATTTTGAATGAGATATTCAATTTTAACAATGTACACGTTACGCCTTTCAGCCTGGTGAGTTACCCCTATTTTATGCCCGACAGCGAGTTTGTTGAAAGGGGGGGGGGGGGGGGTTATTGGATGCTTCCTTGTCCAAACTGACTTTCAAGTCCTCACGAGGGGTGGCCTTTAGCTGTGCTTGCTTTGACATTAAAGCGTCTGGCCTGTTGGGAGTAGCTTTCAAATCCTATGTCAAGTCTCTTGGCAAGTGTTTATATTCTCACAGAGAACTTCTCTATATTCATTTTATAATTTTAACAGTACGATGAGTATGAGTTGCAGGTTATTGATCGTTCCCATTTAATTTCTGAAGTATATATAATTGTTTATTCATCTACACGCAGGTTTTATTTACAGCAGTTTCTGTTACCGGTATCTTGAACAAAAATTTAATCAGTTGGTCATTATTTATGTAGTAAACTTGTAGTTGTAACTGCCAAGTAGTTGAGTTTCCTGGTGAGAGCAACAAAATTGGAAATTTATCCATGATTGCCTCGGGTGTTTTATATGGACCTTACTGATGGTGTCACAAATCATATGTGTATGTGTGTGTATATATATATATATATATATATATATATATATATATATATTATATATATATATATATATATATATATATATTTATATATATATACAATGTATATATAAAATGTGAATGGTCCTCGTATATTTAAACATCTACAGTTTTTTGGTGGAATATTATGGAGAAGGAAATTCAAATAGTGTGTTAATCGGATGATATACTTAATAATTGATATTGTCTCATAAGATATTTATTGAATAAATACATAAAAGATGACATATATATAAAAAATAATGCAAAAGAAACACGTTCAAGTGCCAACGCACTTTTTTTTTTTTAACCCAACTTTCTTTGAGATAATTTATTCCGGGTCGCCAAGTTTTATTAGATAAATTAAAAAATATTTGGTATGGATAAAATGTTATATTTTTTCAACAAGGATCTATTTCTATGGATAAAATTTATTGAACCCTATTTTACCTAACCCTTTCTTAGTGGGTATTCCTTAGCGTGGTGAGAGGGTTTGCGCAGGGTTAAAAGAATACTATTCTTTTAACCCTGGGTTTGCATGATCAGCAAAGCTGTAGGACGACTAGGCAGGGCCACACATACTAAGTTTGTTTTGTGTGAGGCGATGAGACAAAACTCTCCTACCATCACCAATCCACACTGGCCAGCGTGGTGATGAAAACTGGCCAAACCCCAGACATGATTTAAGACGTGTGAGGCTTTTATCCTGCAAGGGTTGCTGTGGCCTGATTGGTAACGTCTCTGCCTGGTGTTTCCCAGTCGGGGGTTCGAGTCCCGCTCAGACTCGTTAGTGCCATTCGTGTCTGCAACCTTACCATCCTTCTGAGCTAAGGTTGGGGGTGTTTGAGGGAGCCTATAGGTCTATCTGTTTGAGTCATCAGCAGCCACTGCCTGCCCTTCCCTGGTCCTAGCTTGGATGGAGAGGGGCCTTGGGCTCTGATCATATGTAATACGGTCAGTCTCTAGGGCATTGTCTTGATTGCTAGAGAAGTGTCACTCATGAGTGACCTTTAAACCTTTAAGGGACTAAGAATAGCTGCATTTTTTCATTGTTGTATTACGTAATGTTTGCAAAGCATTTAAAACCAAACAAGCAGGTGATGTTCATATTTAACTGTTTTTATCAGCATATTTCATAACTTTACTTTCATCAAATTTCTGTCGAGCGTATTGAAAAGGCCTTGGCCACCACCATTACAATATAGCATGAGCGCTCGACCCCAGTGAATGACACCCAACAGATTTCTTGATAGAGGAATTTCAATTTCGTACAACAGTAGAGAGTTCGTGTCTGCATTAGTAAATAGGTCATGCACGTTGCAAGGGCTCTGCATAATGGAAGCTGCGGGATGTTGCAACTGTCACGCCTCGCGTCATCTCATTTGAGAGTGCACTGGCCTTTGCTCACACAATGCTTCGCCTTCCTTCCTTGCTTGCTTGCTCGCTCAGTCGGTTCTGTTCTGGTTTATTTTGTGTATCGTGTTAGTATTTGCAATTTGGTTTACATGCCCTCTATATTTATATTTACTTATACATTATGTGATTGCTTATATGTAAATCTCCCCTGTATAATAAAGAGCAAATCATCTGGCTATATATATTTATATATATATATATATATATATATATATATATATATATATATATATATATATATATCTTGGTCACGGTGAACGCTATTGCACAACTTATAACTACTCGATCTTTACCTGTCACATGGGTAATGGGGAGAGGTAATAGTCATACTCTTTTCGAGAGGGGGTTGCCGTGTTGTAGAGGCCAAGCGTCCTCTTCACCTAAGCTAGGATCAGGCAATGGTTGCTGATGATTTAACAGGTAGACTTATAGGACCCCCCCCCCCCCCCCAACACCCCGTGCCTAGTTCACAAAGAGAAACTATCGAGCTTCAGCGGGGTTCAAACGCAAGTCTGGCAGATCGCGAGGCATGATTGTTTCCAGTAGGCTAACGCAACCCTTGTTAAGTAACTGTGTGATTCACCGTTAGCAGATTAAATGTACTTCAGTAGCTTATACTTCTTAAGCTGGAAAAATTATGTGATGAAATCAGGAGTTTTTATTATATGTGATGTAATCTGGAATGAAAATCTTAGCAGAAATCAACGTAACTTATTTTTCCTTTTTTTATTAGTTGATAGGATAGATAAGTGAAAGAGAGTGAGGGCAGTTAGCTAGCTAACCATGTTAGGAAACAGTTTGGAAAGTTAAGTATTAATAAGCATAATGTAAAGTGTGGCTTAGTCAGAATTTCTAGCAAACAAGAAAAATGTACAAAATATGTCTATTTTTCTTAGTTTTTAATGAAAAGGAAATGGGAAAGAAATGGGTGGTGATCTCTTCTTAAAAAGGTAGGTTATGAAAGAAAGGAAATGTTGAATCGAAGATGAGAGTATTCGTAAGCCAAATGTGTCGTGTAATGGCACCTGACAGGTTATGTCTGACCACCTGTGGGAAGCACGTATTCACTTCAGTCTCAGCTCTGGTGACAGATGTGGCCTGTAGATAGCAGGTGTAAATATTATAGTGTTGTAGTAGAAGTAATAGTAGTAGTACTGACACTAATGTTAATGTATGTATATATATATATATATATATATATATATATATATATTATATATATATATATATATATATGTATATATATATATATATATATATATATAATATATATATATATATATATATATATATATAAACAACAAATGCAGCCATTTCTAGTCCACTGCAGGATAAAGACCTGACATGACATGTCAATTTATGTCTAGAGTTTGGCTAGTTTTCGCCCCCACAGTGGCCAGTATGGGATTTGTGATGGTGGGAGATTTTCGTCTGATCGCTCACAGCAAACCAACCTTGTATGGATATCCCTAACTAATACAGCTTTGTTGATCATGGGCATACGCAAACGCCACCCAAAAGTATCCCCACTTAGAAAGGGACGATTATATAATATTTATATATATATATATATATATATATATATATATATATATATATATATAATATATATATATATATATTTTATATATATATAATACGTGTGTGTGTATTTATGTATATATAATATATATATATATATATATATATATAATAGAGAGGAGAGAGAGAGAGAGAGAGAGATGAGGAGAGAGAGAGAGAGAGAGAGAGAGAGAGAGAGAGAGACCTCTAGTTCAAATCCTGCAACTACTCACCCGTATGTCTATTGTTTCAGATATGCTATTTACACCATGAAACATCACGCTTATAGCTCAGGTGTTTTTGTGTCCATTACTCAACAGACTTCTAGTTTAACATTCTCTCTCTCTCTCTCTCTCTCTCTCTCTCTCTCTCTCTCCTCTCTCTCTCTCTCTCTCTCTCTCATACAGTATACTGGGTTCTAATGAGGGCTCACGCAAGCCTAAGTGATGGATGGAAAGTGACCAAGGTTGGTAGCTCTTTTATTTATGTGATTTTATAACATATCAAAGTATTTGCGACGTTTTTTTTTCTCTACGCCTTACGTATTCAAATAATGTTTTAAGGAAGCATATGCTATTTATATTAACAGTCATATCTTTACGTGGGTTCACACAACACTTGCCGTATTCCGTACACCTAGATTATTTTTTTCCCTTATCGGGAAATTGTGATTATGCAATTCTAGTTTACTAGCTTCGAACGTCCTTCATGTTACGTGATTTGTTTTCAGATGAAGGCTCTCTCTCTCTCTCTCCTCTCTCTCTCTCTCTCTCTCTCTCTCTCTCTCTCTCTCTCCCCTACTTCTTTGTGAATCCAAATGTCGATGGATCTTGGATGAATCTTACCAAAATTAAGATCTTTCTGTTACTTAGCTTGTGACTATTTGTGTTTGAATTTTTATGAAAAATCGAATTTTTCATAATTTTAGGGGTTTAAAACATATTTTTTAAGGGAAAGTGGTTATTACGCAACTTGAATTATTATGACTGTGTTTGGAATTAGAATTTGTCGTGATTTTTAAAATGAGATTGATTGAGAGATGTATGGTGTATGTATTTCAGTGAAAAGTATATCATCACTTAAAACTCTTTATTACCTTCGCCAACTTCGTTGCGGCGACGGTTATGTTTTGATAGGCGTATGTTTGTATGTCTGTCTGCGTGTTTGTGGATCGCGTAACTCGTAAACTATTTGACCGAATCTCGTGAAATTTGATGGGATGATTAGCCATGATCCAAGAACAATTTGATTAGATTTTGGGAGTGGTTGGGTCAAAGGTCTAGGTCTGGAAAAAGGTAAAAAATTTCTTTTTTTTATATTTTGGTTAGTTATTATTTGATTGGCATGAAAATAGTGCCAAAATGTGCATAATTCATTTGCGTATCTTGTAATATACAACATGATATAGTGACATCATTACCCTTGTTATCGTTTAGGTTTCAAAGTTCAATGGGGGTCAATTAACTCGCAGAAAGTGCACGAAAATGAAAGTGTTTAGGCCACGATGATAAATTTAGAGGACATATTTGTTTCAGAATCAAATACCACATCACCATCAGTTTTCTTTGTTACAAAAGTGGTGGTGGCGAAGGTACGTCGAGTGTCCGTTCTAGGGCTTATGTGATATGCTTATGTACTGTGTACTTAACCCAGTTAGGTTCAGAAATAGCCTACTTCAGAATACTATGTTTTGGAATTTATAAGTCCGTTTATTTTCTCTTTATTAAACTTATTATTTATAAGATCTTGTGTAATTTTTGTATTTATACTATAATAAACACAATGTATTAGAGTTTAACAGATAATAATGTTTTAAAGTCTAGCATTAATTTTGTCGCCTATATGTAGCGCTCTTACATTATAAATCTTCAAGTCTTGTGAAACCCAGAGATTTTGTATTCATCTAATTAGTCACCGTCATTTAGATTCAAACACGACCCCTCTTAAGTTGCGGTAGGGGATAATAGTGATTCACGGTGATAACTTGTTATATAATGACATTTATGAGTGCATTCCTGACTACTAATGAGCCAGTGGCCGTCCATTTTGCCCCTCCACTACTCGCCAGATCACCTTTCATCCCTTCCCTGCACTCCTCCTACCTGGGCCCTACCCCTCTCTACCTTCACCTTTCCTCAACCGCCTCTCAGATAATACGGTAATGGTTTACGTCTTCGAGAGTAACTATTATGTCTAATAGTGTACGAGGCCCGTCAAATATGATGGCTAAATATTTAGATGGATATGCACTCCAACAAAGATTCAACTCTTCCACACTCCCCCATTTCGTCTCGGGTTCCTCCCTTTCACCAGGGTATGACTACTCCCTCTCAACACAACCCGAGGGACGGGGAGAGACCTAGCTTGGCCGGAAAGTAATATATATATATATATATATATATATATATATATATATATATATATAGATAGATAGATAGATAGATAGATATTTAATTATTTATTTGTATATTTAGTCAGAAACTTGCTTTTTATTATGTAGCAGTTAGAGAAAATACCATTAATAGATATTGGAAGTTATAAATCTAACAATGCTTCCACTTCGGTGTTTTTGTGTGCTCAGTTAAATTTCATTTGCTTAATCAAACAGCATTTCTTCTTGTGGATGGTGAAAAGCCGGGTCGTAGAAAAACATCTCTTCCTGTTTTAGGCAAGAATTATTTTCAGCGCCGTCATCTCACGGAGAGTATTAGTTAATATTTTGGGTGGGGTGTACCAACCGTCTGTCACACGATCGTACATAGTAACGACATTTCATTTTGTGTATATATTACGCTTGTATCTTCGCTCTCCCCTCGCACTAAAAAGAACCTGAAATGACATGTATGTTTTTCTCACCGTTAACTGTTAACCGATGCGGTGTCGGTTGAACAGGAAATTTCCTGTTGCATTGAACCTGAAATAATGTGTCTGTTTTTCTCACCGTTAGCTGTTAACCGGTGCAGTGTCGGTTGAACAGGAAATTTCCTGTTGCATTGAGTTTTTGTATATAAAAGAGAGTGTTCTGTAATAAAGTTACTCAGTTGCTTTCATCCTGTCTTTGAGTAACAACCTTCTCTCGGCTCGTTACAGGGGGTTGGGTAGACAGAGTGTTGTGGATGGGAGAGTGATTGTTGGTAGATAGGGTAGGAATTGTTAGGTGGATGGGAGAAGGATTGTTGGTAGATAGGGGAGGGATTGTTGGTAGATGGGAGAGGCATTGTTGGTGGATGGGAGAGGGATTGTAGGTGGATGGGAGAGGGCTTGTTGGTGGATGGAGAGGGATTGTAGGTGGATGGGAGAGGGCTTGTTGGTGGATGGGAGAGGGATTGTTGGTGGATGGGAGAGGGATTGTAGGTGGATGGGAGAAGGACCGTTGGTAGATAGGGGAGGGATTATAGGTGGATGGGAGAAGGATTGTTGGTAGATAAGGCAAGGGATTGTAGGTGAATGGGAGAGGGAGCTTCGTAGCAATCTTGGTGGCAATAAGGGACCTTGTCCTTCGTCGTTATCTGCCGTAGAATCGTAGGGTGTACCCAACGCTGTCATTACTAGGTGAGGGACGTTCAAGAGAAAGTAGATATAATAAAAATAACATTATCTCTCTCTCTCTCTCTCTCTCTCTCTCTCTCTCTCTCTCTCTCTCTCTCTCTCTCTCTCTCTCTCTCTCTCTCTCTCACACACACACAATTTTACAGATGAAACTAGAGTACAGTATCTAAATTATATATATTATATATATATATATATATATATATAGAGAGAGAGAGAGAGAGAGAGAGAGAGGAGAGAGAGAGAGAGAGAGAGAGAGAGAGAGAGAAACCAGATGAACCTTAATTATAAAGCTAATTTAACAATTAATAGACGAAACTATATATATATATATATATATATATATATATATATATATATATATATATATATATATATATATATATATGTGTGTGTGTGTGTGTGTGTATGTGTGTGTATCTTAAAGTGCTTTACTTTTATTTCTTCTAATGAATCATAGTAAGTCCTGGTTTATTCGCTGTGCATCTGTCCATTCAAGTTTCTTATGATGGCGTAAATGTTCTCGAATATTAATGAACTCTTAGGATTCGCTAAGAACTGTAACTTTCAGTGCGAAAATTGTACGAGGACCATCTGCTATCAATTGAATAACTTGCAAAAAAAAAAAAATTGAATTTGTTTTAATGTTTTTTTATTTTAATTTTGTAGGAATGCACACATTGTTTGGTAATTTATGTTACCAGATATTTTTTCTTCGTAATCTCTAAGGTAGAATTTTTTTTTTTCTTTATTTTTTTACATTCCTTGTGAATTCTTGTAAGATTAACTTTCATTTGATTGAAAAGAAATTGTTGACAACTTGACTGCATTTAGAGTCAAAGAATCGAAATATTTAAACAATTGAATGACTTCTGGCAAATTTCAGCTATTTCTTCTTTCACCCATCTTTAATATAAATAATAATCGACAGGCAATACCCAAGCCATTTAAAGGTTAAAAATCCATTCATGATTGCAGAGGCAAAGAGCAGGAACATTGCCCTGGTTAGCAAGAGATTGGAGATTGACCATATACAGTTTACATATGATCAGCGCCCAACCCCCTCTCCACTCAAACTATTACCAGGGAGGGCCAGGCAATGGCTGCTGATGACACAGCAGGTAGGTCTATAGGCCCCCCCACCCCCTAGCTCACAAGGATGGTGAGGTTGCAGACACTACAACAAATTATCGAACTTTAGCGGGTCTCGAACCCCAGTCAGGAAATTCCAATAGGCCACCACAGTAGAGTTTAACAAATGGTATGATAAACAATAGCGTTATTGATGCATCACCTTCAAAGGGTTGGTTGCTCATGTCCTCTCAGACAGTACTACAGTGGATCCTTCTCTCTGGTTACGGCTCATTTTCCTTTTGCCTACACACACATAATAGTCTGGCCTATTCTTTCCATATTCTCCTCAGTCCTCATACACTTGACAACATTAAGATTACCAAGCAATTTTTCTTCGCTCAAGGGGTTAACTACTACGCTGTATTTGTTCAGTGGCTACTTTTCTCTTGGTAGGGGTACAAGAGACTCTTTCAGCTATGGTGAGCAGCTTTTCTAGGAGGACATTACAAAATCAAACTATTGATGTCTATTCTTGGGTAGAGCCATAGCCTCTGTCCCATGGACTTCCACTGACTTGGGTTAGAGTTCTCTTGCTTGAGGATACACTCAGGCACACTATTCCATCTTATTTTTCTTCCTGTTGTTTGTTTTAAAGTTCTTATAGTTAATATATGAAATATTTATATTGATGTTACTCTTAGAATATTTAATTTTAATTGTTAATTACTTCTCTTGTAGTTTATTTATGTATTTCCTTATATCCTTTGCTCACTGAGCATTCAGTTTTTCCAACTAGAATTGTAGCTTAGCAAGTAATAATGATAATAATGATGTGTATTTTTGCAACAGATGATCGACTGGGCTTCTTTACGATAGTGTCGTTTAGGAATAATGAAATATTCCTTAGTGAAGTTTGTTTATCCGTTTAGGCACGTTGCTTTTGGAACTTTGCTTGAGTAGTTGCGAGAATAAGGGTGTCAAATTGTTACAAGGGATTACAAGGATTATATATGTATTTTTCAATGACTTTTTAGTCCGTACCCGGAGCCTTAATATGCGCTTGGTTAGAGCGAATCAGTTGAAAACGTTTGGAGAGTTTTTATGATCTTGTCTTACTTATTCTTGAATTACTTTACCATGCTACTGTTCACTACATCCACTGGAAGTCTGTTCCATGTATTTGCTCTCTTGTATGTAAAGAAATTACTACAATAAGTGGTGTATCATTTCAATTCCAGTTTGTATCCGTTACATATGGACTGATTTGTGCTACGCGTGAAGAGGTTTCTGTAGTCTACATTTGCTAGTCCTTTAAGAATTTTGAATGTCTATTAGTTGTCCCTTTATTCATCAAATTCATAGTTTGATTTATTTTGATGGTTTTTTTTGGAGGAAATGCTTTGTGATGTGTGTGGTTGAGAGAGAGAGAGAGAGAGAGAGAGAGAGAGAGAGAGAGAGAGAGAGAGAGAGATAGAGGTTGATGGTTCATAATTATATGAGGAGAGGCAGTTAACTGTTCGTCTCTCTCTCTCCTCTCTCTCTCTCTCTCTCTCTCTCTCTCTCTCTCTCGTCTTTGCTAATGAAAGACCCAAAATGAATTGAGATCCGAAGAACAAACGTAAAGTAAGTAAGAGAAGAAGCACACTTCAGTGCCCATGTTGTTTTGTTACACCAAGCGTTTATTTCCACTAGGTGTTCAGTGTCAGCCGCCCTTATTAACATATCAATAAAGCTCTACACCACCCAGCTACACTCCCCTGGATATCCCCAACCAACCCCCTTTCCCATCTCTCCTTACCTCTCTTTCTCTCGTTGCTTCATTCCCAATTTCCATCGGACTGCTGCTCCCTCTCGTCTTTATTAATTCCTGGCTACCTCCGCCTCCTCTTCCTGGCTGGCAGCAGGTTTAGCGTTCTGATACTCCCTTAGCCTTCCTCAACTCTTTAAGTCTCTTTACACTGACTTTCCCCATTCAGTAAATCTTGACTGGATTCGTTATTTGTTTGTTATCCAAGTAATAATTTCGCCCTTTCCCTTTTGGCTTCGCTTTTATTATATTCCGTGTCTTTGTTTTCTCGCCTCTTATTTTATCAAGTGTTGGTGGGGTTATTGGCCATTTACCTGTTATTTAAACCTCCAGGCGTGGTTGTTTTAGCTTGCTCGTGGTTCTTTTATACTAGCGTACGCGACCTGTCAAAAAGACGCCTAAATATTTATATATATATGCACTCATACACACGCACGTTCCTCTCACCAGGGTATGACTACTTCCTCTCTCTACCGAGGGACGGGGAAATCTTAGCTTGGACGATATCAGAGAGAGAGAGAGATTGATTTGATGTTTTCTGTCATCCTGGAGAGAGAGAGAGAGAGAGAGAGAGAGAGAGAGAGAGAGAGAGAGAGAGAGAGAGAGAGAGAGAGAGAGAGAGAAAGATATTGATATGATGTTTTCTGGCATCCTGGAGAGAGAGAGAGAGAGAGAGAGAGAGAGACAGAGACACTTGGTCTTTATTATTTAGGGGAGATTAGCAAATTCTTTCCATCATATTAACCCTTTAGTTCTTTCTTCTCTTTTATTTGCTTTAGCAACTGTAGCTTCTGTATTCCTTTTGTAGTTTTATCGCATTCCTGGGCAGGCCTTGAAGACTCACCATTAAATTAATTTTAAAGATCTATTACTTCTGTCTTCTTAGCCATTTCTTTCAATGACCTTTGCTCTTATTCTCGTGTTTACACTGCCTTACTCTTAAGAAATAGATATCTGTTTTAGGCTCGAGGTGATGATGGCAGATTCATCCTTGCCAAGATTCTTGGGCGGGTTGTGATGTACTATACCAGTGGTATTTTTAGAACTATTTTAGAAGCAGACCTTATGAAAGCCATTCAACTTTTATAAGGACATCTTCGCTTTTATGGTTTTAAATTGTATTTAATTTTATTCTTTTTTTCTACAAGAAACAATATCAGTGTCATTGACCTTTGATGTCAGGATGCCAGAAAACTTCAAATCATCCAATCAGTCCTGAGCCATTATTATTATTATTAATTGCTAAGCTACAGCCCTAGTTGGAAAAGCAGAATGCAATAAGCCCATAGGCTCCAACAGGGAAAATAGCCCTGTGAGGAAAGGAAACAAGGAACAAATAAATATGCTAAGAATAACATTAAAATGAATATCTATATAAACTATAAAAACTTTAACAAAGCAAGAGGAAGAGAAATTAGATAGAATAGTATGCTCGAGTGTACCCTCAAGCAAGAGAACTCTAACTCAAGATAGTAGAAGACCATGGTACAGAGGCTATGGCACTAACCAAGACTGGAGAACAATAGTTTGATTTTGGAGTGTCGTTCTCCTGGAAGAGCTGCTTACCATAGCTAAAGAGTCTTTTCTACCCTTACCAAGAGGAGAGTAGAAACTGAACAATTACAGTGTAGTAGTTTAACCCCTTGTGTGAAGAAGCATTGTTTGGTAATCTCAGTGTTGTCAGGTGTATGAAGACAGAGGAGAATCTGTAATGAATATGCCAGACTATTCGGTGTATGTGTAGGCAAAGTGAAAGTGAACCGTAACCAGAGAGAAGGATCCAATGTAGTGCTGTCTGGCCAGTCAAAGGCCTGTTCTCTCCATCAAATATGTTGAATTTTATGAGCTGTAGTGAAAACATATCTGCTAGCCAATCTGTTGGACAGGAGTTCGAAAGCTCGATAGATTCTAGTAGTGTCTGCAACCTCACCATCCTTCTGAGCTATAAGTGAGTGGTTTAGGGGAGCCTGTAGATCTACTTGCTAGTTATTAGCAACCATTGCCTGATCCTCCTTATTCCTAGCTTGATGGAGAGGGAGTTTGGACGGTGATCATATGTATATGTGGTCAGTCCCTATGACATTATGTCACTGGCCCTCGCCTCTGTCATTTATGAGCGACCATTAAACTTATTTCTAATTGTTTGAATACAGTAATTACTCTTCTTATTCGCAGTATTTATTTTGCATTAAGTGTGCCTTAATTTTCAAATCACTCCTATTATTATTACTGTTTTTGGTATTATTATGATTTACTTTTCAGTCTCTTTTTATTTTTTATTTGTATTTAGATGCTTTTCCTAATGTGGCCCTTTGGCTAGTTAATGTTCCACTTTTCCAGGTAGGGTTGCACCATAGATTATAATAATAGTAACAGACCTTTTATTTACCTTCCCTTAGGCTCACATATTATGTTAATGTTTTTTAATCGTCTTATGTATTTTGTCTTTGCAATTCCCAGGTTTATTATTTTCTCTCTAAATATTCACTCATTATTATTATTATTATTATTATTATTATTATTATTATTATCATTATTATTATTATTATTATTAGTTGAGCTACAACCCTAGTTGGAAAACTAGGATGCTTACATCCCAAGGGCTCGAGTAGGGAAAATAGCCAAGTGAGGAAAGGAAATAAGGAAACAGATAGATCAGTGTGGTTGACTGTACCCTCAAGCAAAGAGCTGAAACCAAGACAAAAGAAGATCATATTACAGAGACTATGAGCTACCCAAGACTAGAGAACAATGCTTTGAATTTGGAGTTTACTTATCTTACAAGAGCTACTTATGGAACTGGTCTTTGATTTTCGTAGCTCTCCTGTAAAACCTCTTCTGGTCCTTTTCCTTTCTTCCCTCTCCATTAGAACTCCTCTCATTCATTTTTATCTGATTGTTCCCCTCATCTTTCTCTCTCCAATAGGTCACTCAAATCCTGCCTTATCTATCACTAGCAAATCTCCCTTCGATCATTTATAACTACCTTTATAATGGTATTTCTCTTGGTCAACAACAATACTTGTTTCCCTTTTCTGTATTCTTCATATTTCTTTTCCGTTTCCTTCACTTAATTCTTATTTTTATATATATTCATCTACGTTTCGTTTAATTACTTTGTTTTCTATCCCTCCGAGTAGTTTTATCTTTTAGTCACCTTAGGCTACCCCCCCCCCCATTTCTCGCAGAGATGCTCTCTCTCTCTCTCTCTCTCTCTCTCTCCTCTCTCTCTCTCTCTCTCTCTCTCTCTCTCTCCCTATGTGATTTAGTCCTAACTGTATTCCTTAATAAGGAATATAATTGTACCGATGTTTTTTTTTTCTTTTTTTTCTCACCCACAAACATACAAACGCGCGCTCGCTTGTTAGTCCATTATCTCTTAGAGCAATAATTAGTCTTTATTGTTTCTTCTTCCATCCAAAGGTCTTGTTCTTTGCTTTTTATCCTTGATCTTTGTCGGTTCCACATCAAGGCTTTGGTTTCTATCACCTCGTGTGGTTTTAGATAGAGCGTGTTCGCTATTTTAGTTGTATTAATTGATGTTCATAGGTAGCATGGTGTGATATAATAATATTATTGTTAATAGTAGGAGCATGATAAGGAGCAAGTGTCTGGCTATGTATATAAATACATTTTCTGGTCACGCTCAGCGGCATTGCTACTCGGTTTCTCCCTGTCCCTTGGGTACGGGTAGAGGGAGTAGTCATACCTTGGTGAGAGGGGCTGTATCTAGGGAAGGGGGAGAGGGTAGGAAAGATTGAATCTGTTTGTCCGTGTGTGCGCGTGTGCATATCTGTCTTAAATATATAGCTGTCACTTTTGACGGGTTGTGTACACTGGTAAATTAATATAATTCTAGTAGACTTAACTTATATTTGAGATACTTATGCTCTAAAGAAGACACACTGTGAGGTCATGTCCATATCTGCTCCGACAGATTTTTGTTTGTAACGATTTCTTGGTATTAAGTCTAATTTAAGGATATGACGTTTGCAGTTGTATGCTTTCTTGAGAAGCAACATTTATATGAAAATTCTCTCTCTCTCTCTCTCTCCTCTCTCTCTCTCTCTCTCTCTCTCTCTCTCTCTCTCTCTCTCTCTGACACACACGTCATATACATACTGTAATATACAGCAAATGCCTCCGTTTCTAGTCCACTGTAGGACAAAGGTCTCAGACATGTTAATTCATGTCTGCGGTTTGATTGAATTTTATCACCATGTTGGCCAGTGGGGATTGGTAATGGTGGGAGATTTTCTTCTGATCGCACACTGCAACCCAACCTAGTATGGGTGTCTAATTAGTACAGCTTTGCTGATCATGGCGATACTCATATAATATTCATTATATATATATATATATATATATATATATATATATATATATATATATATATATATATATATATATATACTGTATATATATGTGTATTTATATATATGTATATATATATATATATATATATATATATATATATATATATATTACCTCTTTCTGAGGAGATACCTCAACTTCATGAAAGGGTTTGTGCTTCACGATGATCAGAAAAGCTGTACTATAGTGAGTACCATCCATACTTAGTTGGTTTGCTGTAAGCGATCAGACGAAAATCTCCCATCATCACCAATCCGCAGTGGCTAGCGTGGTGATGAAAACTAATCTAATCCCAGAGAAGAATAAGGACATATCTGAGGCCTTTATCCTGCAGTAGTTTAAAAGTGGCTGCATTTGTTGTTGAACATATATATATATATTTGTGTGTGCGCGTGTGTGTTTGCATGGAAATACAGTACATTCCTGGCACAAAGCGCATATCTATGTGTATAATACACTTTCTCCTATTGATATAACGCTGTTGTAATTTTCAGGTCCTTAAGCTATATATTTTAACGACCATATGCAATAGTTTAATTACCTATTTTCCATGAAGATTCACTTCCAGGGCGAAATATGAATATTCATTTAATGTCACCTTGAGCAAAATATTCTTATTTTCCCGGTTTTCTAGGTTCTTAGTGTAAACGGTTCGATTTTACCTTTCTCGTCTGTTATCGCTCTTCGAAGTAAAATTGGGATCTTAAGGGAGATCTCACAAGGATCAAGTCTGTTCCTAGAGAAAGTTACGGCGATTTAACTTTGTAGATTGAACTCTCTCTCTCTCTCTCTCTCTCCTCTCTCTCTCTCTCTCTCTCTCTCTCTCTCTCTCTCTCTCTCTCTCTCTCTCTCTCTTGTTTTCTTATGGCACTTTTAATGTAAAGGTAAAACTCATTAGAATGTACCATCAAAAAGTATTGAGAGAGAGAGAGAGAGAGAGAGAGAGAGAGAGAGAGAGAGAGAGAGAGAGAGAGAGAGACCGCGCGAGCGCACAGTACCAGCTAGAGTAAATTGTCGTACCCTGGTAAGAGGGTACGCGTGTGTGTGCATCTTTATTTAAATATTTAGCTGTCATTTTTGAGGGGTTGTGTATACCAGAGTGTATATATACACATATATTTATAAATTATATATACATATATATATACAGTATATATATATATATATATATATATATATATATATATATATATATATATATATATATATATATATATATACATACATATATATTTATAACCCAGTCACCTGTGGTAGCAGTGAAATTTGAAGAGGCTCTTTTGTAGATTAATGGCTGCCAAGTGATGCATCCGCCCACAATGCCCGGCGATGTTGACTGATTTTTCATTTTGATCTTGAGACTGAGGAAGGCATGTTAGGACAGATACTTTGGGGGGGGGGGACCCGCGGAAGTTTAAGTGAGGTTCCTGCAAGTGTGACCTCTTGTTTAGTGTCTCGATCTCTTGGGTCTATCATCCTTAAAAGCGTCCGACCGGCGCTGTCACCACACGAGTGTAAGCTTCCTTACCGTGTTCAGTAAGCGCCTTATGCCCTGGACGTATATTCCCCGACTAACACCAGCGACCTAAAAATGTTTATTCCCCGTGAGGACATGTGCATGTCTTGGGAGACTATGTTGTGGCAATGAAGGAGAGTTAGCATTCATATTTTTTGATAGGGAATAGATCTAGGGAAAAAACTACATGTTATTCTGTCATTCAAGTGATGAATCGTAAGCGAACTCCCTCGTAAAAAAGAAATCTATCGCAACATGTCTTTTTGAATCGTTGTGAAATCCTTGGTATTGGCAATGTTTGCAAAATGACGGACGACCGTCTCTCTCTCTCTCTCTCTCTCTCTCTCTCTCTCTCTCTCCTCTCTCTCTCTCTCTCTCTCTCTCTCTGTGTTTGCTGATGACTGCCATGGTAGTAAGCGATACAACTTTGAGGAATAGGTCTTGTTTGAAAT
Source organism: Palaemon carinicauda (assembly GCF_036898095.1). Lineage (NCBI taxonomy): Eukaryota > Metazoa > Arthropoda > Malacostraca > Decapoda > Palaemonidae > Palaemon > Palaemon carinicauda. Next base: position 61,914,802 of record NC_090757.1, on the reverse strand, counting down.
TTCTCAAGTGGCTTTGTTAAGCGGTTTACATCACCCTAACCTATGTTGATATTGAGATAGTAAGGGATAATTATTTTATATACAGTGTATATATGTATAGGCTTATATATATACACATACATACATACATATACACACATGATCTGTCCGAGGAAAAGCTTTCTTCTATTTTTGGACACCGCTGAAACGTCTATTCATTATATATATATATATATATATATATATATATATATATATATATATATATATATATATACATACACATGCATACACACAGTATGTTTATGTATGCGCGTATGTGTAGGCATATATTTATGTTAGAAGTTCATTTAAAGGAAAGTGATTTACTCCACATTTCATTTTAGCTTGTCCTTGAATGCTACACAACTTTCGGAGACTTCAGGAAATACCCATATCACGTACAAGTGTTTGAGCTCAAGTATATTTTTAGCAGAATATTCCCACATGTGTCTTCTTCATTCCTGAACGTACCGAGATGAAGCTCTTGATAATCAAAACTGTGATCACAGTGACCATAGTCACTAGCAAAGCATACGTCAAATATAGATTTTTATCAAATTTATCACCTGATTACGTTATTGAAATTCAAATTTGGTGTAACTAACTCTTTTAACAGAAATGTGAAAATAGTGAAACTTCTTGTTGTCAGGTTTAGCAACTCGATTAGATATTACAGAATATATAATAAAGTATTATTTGTTTTTATAAAATAATTATAGAATCCTGGTAATTTGCGAAAAAACTTGCCCTCGACCAGCAGGTATCTTACATACCACACATGATTTAAGGGTTTGAAGGTCGCTCATGAATGGCAGAGACAAGGACAGTGACAGTGCCCTACAGACTGACCTATATCGTCCGCTCCCAAGCCCACTCTCCATCCAAGCTACGACCATCTGGTAAACCTACAAGATTCTCCAATCCCCCATCCTTTGCTCACAACGATGGTGATAAATAAATATATTATATATATATATATATATATATATATATATATATATATATATATATATATATATATATATATATATCGCTCTTTCTCTGGCAATTTTCCCTCGCAGTCACATGTTATCTTCCTTGACTCGGGTTCTGCTGATTGCCATCTTATCGTTCCTTTGAATTTTCATATTTATGTCTCTCTATTCCCACAAGGTTCGGTATTGTCTATTTTTTAAATTCTTTAATTATTTCGTTTATTCTACGTTGATGTTTTATATTCCACGTTGATTGCCGTTATACAGTATTCCATTTTATAACATCATATGAAATACAAATTTCCCAAAGGTTACCAGACACACGTGAATGTTAAATCATAGTGATATTGTGTTTGGCAGATTCTTTATGTGTGTGTGTGTGTTTGTTGTTTCTTTGTTAGCAAACCAACAGAAACATTACGAGACTGATTTACTTTAATTTTCAGAAGAGATGCACTATCAATAGTAAATGGAAATTTGGAACTCGTAGGGTTAAGTTCAAGCTTAGTGACCCGAAAGTTCAGAATCTAATTTCAAATATGTGATTACTTGAAACTAAGAACAAAATCTTAATTATCTGGTGCCGAAAGCCATTCTATCTATCAAAATACTGAAAAGGCATAGTTTTGAAGATTGGTAGGTTCAAAGCTCAAGGGGATCGAATTTTTAAGGACAACGAATTTCAGATGGCTGGCCATTACTCTAATACAAGTACAGATACACACTTGGTTAATATTATTGACTGAAAGTTAACCTGACATTGACTCTGAAGTGACGCTATGACATTTGACCTTCTGTGACCTTGATTGGTCAAAATCAACATCACCTGATTTCAGCAAGTTTAAATTCACACCCGTTACTATTATTGACGGATACCGCAACTCTATAAAAACATTGAGAGCAATGGTAGTGTATTCGTAAAGTTTCATGTGCGATGGACGGTGTTTGCTGTGTGTGACAATGCTTGTTAATGTTTGTTCACTGTAGTGAAAAACGTGAGATGACAAGTTTAACATTTATATATATATATATATATATATATATATATATATATATATATATATATATATATATATATACTGTATGTGCATGTTTGTTAGTATTTTGAAATATGTCACTATTTTTTTAAATTTCTATCAATGAGATTATATTCTTTTATTTTGATCTCCCAAACATCATCTTGCTTCAAAAGGTTAACAGACTCTCCCCCTCCCACCAGACGCCAGGGAAGCTAACTAGCTTGACAGTTATTCTACCTGTCTTCAAATACTCTAACTCTCTTAAACCCCAATAACGAAGTCCCCTTCTTCTCAAAGATGCATCTAAATTGTTCTGCCATCTCATTCTCGGCCTACCAACAGCTTTGGTTCCAGATGCTTTTCAATCAAGATATTTCCTGGGGTATGTAACATCTTCCATTATTTTCACATGGCCGTGCATTGTATCTGGGTGTGGTGGCGTATTGGAAACGTCCCTGCCTGGTGACCGGCCAGACTGGGGCTTGAATCCCACTCAAACGCGATAGCTATTTATAGTATCTGCCAACTTCGCCATCCTTGTGAGCTAAGGTGGGGTCAGCAACCTCACCATCCTTGTGAGGTAAGGAGGGGTCAGCAACCTCGCCATCCTTGTGAGCTAAGGACGGGTCAGCAACCTCGCTATCCTTGTGAGCTAAGGAGGGGTCAGCAACCTCGCCATCCTTGTGAGCTAAGGAGGGGTCAGCAACCTCGCCATCCTTGTGAGATAAGGATGGGTCAGCAACCTCGCCATCCTTGTGAGCTAAGGAGGGGTCAGCAACCTCGCCATCCTTGTGAGCTAAGGACGGGTCAGCAACCTCGCCATCCTTGTGAGCTAAGGAGGGGTCAGCAACCTCGCCATCCTTGTGAGCTAAGGAGGGGTCAGCAACCTCGCCATCCTTGTGAGCTAAGGAGGGGTCAGCAACCTCGCCATTCTTGTGAGCTAAGGAGGGGTCAGCAACCTCGCCATCCTTGTGAGCTAAGGAGGGTCAGCAACCTCGCCATTCTTGTGAGCTAAGGATGGGTCAGCAACCTCACCATCCTTGTGAGATACGGATGGGTCAGCAACCTCGCCATCCTTGTGAGCTAAGGAGGGGTCAGCAACCTCGCCATCCTTGTGAGATAAGGAGGGGTCAGCAACCTCGCCATCCTTGTGAGATAAGGAGGGGTCAGCAACCTCGCCATCCTTGTGAGCTAAGGAGGGGTCAGCAACCTCGCCATCCTTGTGAGATAAGGAGGGGTCAGCAACCTCGCCATCCTTGTGAGCTAAGGAGGGGTCAGCAACCTCGCCATCCTTGTGAGATAAGGAGGGGTCAGCAACCTCGCCATCCTTGTGAGCTAAGGAGGGGTCAGCAACCTCGCCATCCTTGTGAGCTAAGGATGGGTCAGCAACCTTGCCATCTTTGTGAGCCGTTGCCTGGACTTCCCCTATTTCCAGCGTGGATAAAGAGGGTGCATGGTCACTGATCATATGCATATATGGTCAATCTCTGAGGCATTGTTCTGCAAGCGAGGGCAGTGTTCATGTCCCTTAACTCTGCCATTCATGAGTGGCCTTTAAACTTTTAAAACTGATCCTTGTTTAGTAAGTTATAAAATATCTTTTCCTCCAACTATTAGCCGACAATTTTGGTTCGTCATTTCTGCTGCTTCTTGAATTCTGAACAGAAATGAAGTCACGTTTACAGTGTCGTTCTCATGTTTGGTATTCTGCAACAGCCTGGCTTCCTCTGATTACGGGATTGCTAATTGGAGGCTATTTAGTTTCATGTTCTGAGGATTAGTTCTAGCATGTTCCTTTTATTGTACAATTTTGAAATTGTGTTGAAGGTTAATCGGGTTACGGGACTCGTTAAAAATGACGGGTAAATATTTAAATAGATATGCATACACGCACGCACATACACACAGATTAAACCCTTCCCATGCCCTCCTACGTTTCCTCTCGGGGTACCCCCCTCTCACCAGGAAGTGACTACTCTCCCTCCCCATTCTCGACGGACGGGGAGAAACCTAGTAGTTATACATTTGTCATTGCCGCTGAGCGTGACCGGAAAGAAATATATATATATATATATATATATATATATATATATATATATATATATATAACATTTTTTTTATTATATAAAGGATATTTCGTCTTTTTCACGCAGAATTCAGGGATTTAATGAAAAAGTCCGGATCTCGTATCATAATACTGCATTAGAGCATAGACAGTCTTCATCTGATGATGATTTCAGCATTGAAAACAGAAAAATAAAAAGAAATATAGTATAGCTGAAATACCAATAAATTGTGTGTGTGGGGGCCGGGTGGGAGGGGGGCGGTATGGAGCTTCGGGTTGAAACCAGATAAGGAGACAACCTTCAGACTTGAAGGCGAGTTGGAACAGTCACCAGAGAAAGC
>NC_090757.1:61908784-61909882 GCF_036898095.1 Palaemon carinicauda | reverse complement strand
AGAGAGGAGAGAGAGAGAGAGAGAGAGAGGAGAGAGAGAGAGAGAGAGAGAGAGAGAGAGAGAGAGAGAGAGAGATAATGTTATTTCTATTATATCTACTTTCTCTTGAACGTCCCTCACCTGGTAATGACAGCGTTGGGTACACCTACGATTCTACAGCAGATAACGAGGAAGGACACGGTCCCTTATTGCCACCAAGATTGCTACGAAGCTCCCTCTCCCATTCACCTACAATCCCTTGCCTTATCTACCAACAATCCCTCTCCCATCCACCTACAATCCCTCTCCCATCCACCAACAAGCCCCTCTCCCATCCACCAACAATCCCTCTCCAGAGAGGTTGTGACTCAAAGACAGGATGAAAGCAACTGAGTAACTTTATTACAGAACACTCTCCTTTTATACAAAAACTCAATGCAACAGGAAAATTTTCCTGTTCAACCGACACCGCACCAGTTAACAGCTAACGGTGAGAAAAACAGACACATTATTTCAGTTCAATGCAACAGGAAATTTCCTGTTCAACCGACACCCGCATCGGTTAACAGTTAACGGTGAGAAAAACATACATGTTATTTCAGGTTCTTTATAGTGTGAGGGGAGAGCGAAGATACAAGCATAATATATAAACAAAATGAAATGTCGTTACTATGTACGATCGTGGGACACACGGTTGGTACACCCCACCCAAAATATTAACTAATACTCTCCGTGAGATGACGGCGCTGAAAATAATTCTTGCCTAAAACAGGAAGAGATGTTTTTCTAACGACCCGGCTTTTCACCATCCACAAGAAGAAAGGCTGTTTGTTTAAAGCAAATGAAATTTAACTGAGCACACAAAAATACCGAAGTGGAAGCATTGTTAGATTTATAACTTCCAATATCTATTAATGGTATTTTCTCTAACTGCTACATAATAAAAAGCAAGTTTCTGACTAAATATACAAATAAATAATTAAATATCTATCTATCTATCTATCTATCTATATATATATATATATATATATATATATATATATATATTATATATATATATTACTTTCCGGCCAAGCTAGGTCTCTCCCCGTCCCTCGGGTTGTGTTGAGAGGGAGTAGT
>NC_090757.1:61853784-61903784 GCF_036898095.1 Palaemon carinicauda | reverse complement strand
AGAAAGTTGGGTTAAAAAAAAAGTGCGTTGGCACTTGAACGTGTTTCTTTTGCATTATTTTTTATATATATGTCCTCTTCTATGTATTTATTCAATAAATGTTATGAGACAATATCAGTTATTAAGTATATCATCCGATTAATACATTATTTGAATTTCCTTCTCCCTAATATGCCACCAAAAACTGTAGATGTTCAAACATACGAGGACCATTCACATTTTATATATATATATATATATATATATATATATATATATATATATATATATATATATATATATATATACACACACATACACACACAAACACACACACACACATATATAGTATATATATATATATGTATATATATATACACATACACATATGTATGGTCCATATGTAACACCCGAGGCAATCATGGATAAATTTCCAATTTTTGTTGCTCACACCAGGAAACTCAACTATTTGGCAGTTACAACTACAAGTTTACTACATAAATAATGCCCAACTGATCAAATTTTTGTTCCAGATACCGGTAACAGAAACTGTTGTAAATAAAACCTGCGTGTAAATGAATAAACAGTGACAATTATACAAACTTCAGAAATTAAATGGGAACGATCAATAAACAGCACATCGTACTCATTGTACTGTTAAAATTATAAAACGAATATAGAGAAGTTCTCTGTGAGAAGATAAACTAAACACTTGCCAAGAGACTTGACATAGGATTTGAAAGCTACTCGCAACAGGCCAGACGCTTTAATGTCAAAGCAAGCACAGCTAAAGGCCACCCCACGTGAGGACTTGAAAGTCAGTTTGGACAAGGAAGCATCCAATAACCCTCTCCCGCGTCACCCCCCCCCCCCCCTTTCAACAAAATCGTTGTCGGGCATAAAATAGAGTTAACTCACCAGGCTAAAGGCGTAAGGTGTAAATTGCTAAAATTGAATATACCATTCAAAATATTCCTTTGCAAGTCTTATCACTTCGTAAACTTAACTGATGTAGCGTTTGTGTTCGTTGATCTCCTATGGTCATTTATATATATATATATATATGTGTGTGTGTATACATACATATATATATATATATACACACGTATACATATATACACACACATATATATATATATATATATATGTATATATAAGTTCAAAATAAAAGAAACTAATCAAAATTGGAAGCACTGATTTCCTCATATTGGCAAAGGCAACTTCAACAAGGGTGAAACTGACAAAAAAAAAAAAATCTGCTAATGCAATAAATGTAATGTAAAGAAAAAAAAATTCTCAAATTGGAATCATAAACTTGCTCATATTGGCAAAAGCAACTTCAAGAACGGTGAAACCGAAAAAAACACGATTCTTCAAACGCAACAAGTTCGAGGATTATGTTGAGCTTGACACAAACTTGGCGAACTTAGCCCAAACATAGAAAAAAAAAAAAAGTCTTATATGAAAAAGAATAAAAATAAAACGTACACAACACGCGCTTGATTTTCTTCGAAACTTCAACAATGACTCTGACAAACAATGCGAAAAATGCTCTGTGGGGGCATGGGTGTGGGTGGGCGTTGTGAAGTCGAAGATGGAGGAGGGAGGGGCCCCTCGTGAATGTCACCCATCATCAATTTCGCACGCCCATTCGAGAAGGCCACCCAGAAGCAGCATGAATACTAAGCTAAAATCACATTCCCTATACCTTACCCGGTAATAATCAAAAAGATAAAAATATTCTACAAATGCTCTGTACTAATATTATAGAAAAAAAAATGCAAACTGCCATAGCCTCTGTACCATGGTCTTCCACTGTCTTGGGTTAGAGTTCTCTTGTTTGAAGGTACACTTGGGCACACTATTCTATCTTATTTCTCTTCCTCTTGTTTTGTTAAAGTTTTTATAGTTTATATAGGAAATATTTATTTTAATGTTGCTACTCTTCTTAGAATATTTTATGTTTCCTCGTTTCATTTCCTCACTAGGCTGTTTTCCCTCTTGGGGCCCCTGGGCTTATAGCATCCTGCTTTTCCAACTAGGGTTGTAGCTTAGCAAGTAATAATAATAATAATAATAATAATAATAATAATAACACTGTGATTTGAGGCTACGAAGCTAAGTTCCATTTATAATAAGAGACAAGCTAATGATCATAATTACCTTGTACAGCTGGACACAAGAATTCATGGTACACCTTCCCCTTAGGAAATGCAACCTATCACACCCTTGCTGCGTGGAGAGTTCCAGTGTTTAGCCCCGCCCACCACCTCTGCCATCTCTCCCTACACTATCTGTTTGGTTACTCGCCGCGCATTAAGGGTGTGACAGGATGCAATTCTTCGGAATTTGTGTGTCCAACTGCACGTTCAAAAATCATAGATTCAAAAGAGTTCACGCAGAATAATTTTCCAAGAATAAAAGCAGGCGAATGCATTTGAGAGGGCCAAATTACGAATACAAACATTAATTGCAAGATTTGAAATAATCGATTTACCAAATTATTTCAAATAGGCCTACTTGCTATAGGCTGTCTAATGACAATCATAATTATACTATTTGGAAACCTATTGATTGAAAATTCTCTTGACTGTGATCTTACTGGAGGGAAACATTTTGATTAATGCTGTTTAAGTTAATGAAGGTTTTGTTTTGATAGGAAGCAACTAATGATACGGTCTATATAATCATGTATTTGTCCAACATTGATAACAAGAGAGAGAGAGAGAGAGAGAGAGAGAGGGAGAGAGAGAGAGAGAGAGAGAGAGAGAAGCTAAGTAATAGTAAAGAGAAATTATAGGAAGAGAAGGAAAAGGATGATAAATTTTACTTAAGGAATCCTAAAACTACGTAACGTTATAAAAATTAAAGGAAAAAAAATCAAATAATGCCTTTCATGCATAATCCCAAGGACTAATATGCGCCCCCAAAAAACTAAAATTAAGCCACAAACTAATAAGATTAGCCACGTAATGAAATTATCAGGATCAGACTTTTACTCAATACTTTTGATATCTGATTATAAGAACTAATAATTTACAAAGAAATTCGTTTCAGAAGGTAAATACTACCTAAAATAGACAAGTTCAATACCTATTTCACGGATGGTTCCTACTTTTCTAACATTAGTTACATCTCTTCTATATAATAAAAAGCAAGTGTGTGTGTGTGTGTGTGTGTATATATATATATATATATATACATATATATATATATATATATATATATATTTCTTTCCTGTCACGCTGAGCGGCATTGGCAAACGTATGACTAATCAGTACCTCTACTCTTTCCCGTCGGAGCTCTTGGGCTTATAGTATCCTGCTTTTCCAACTTGGGGTGTAACTTAGCTAGTAGTAGTAGTAGTAGTAAAAGAAAATTGTCCTTTTAATTAGTGATTTGAGCGAATTGGACAAGAAAATCTACATAGTTGTTGTTATGAAGAAAAAAAATATTAGTGTAAAGAAAAATTAACGATGAAGCACAAGTGTCAGAGGCCTCAGGAATGATAGATAACGAATATAAAAAGAATAAGTACAGGATCACTAACCTCTATGTTTGTTTGAAAGTATTAGAGAAAGGTAGGAGGATTTGAAAGAGGAGGAGTTATTTCTGGCTTAAAGTACATTAATTGATATAAACAACTATTGGATACACCGATAGATAAAAAATATCAATAAAAAAATTGAAGCATTTTAGAGAAGTTCAATTAAATATGGCTAACAGTTTGATAATATAGAAAATATATTCAATGTAGAATAAAAATAAAAATTAAGAGAATAAATAAAAACACCAATAACAAACTACTTGGACAAGTTCAATGGAATATTACTGGCAGTTTAATGTAGAAATAAATACTTATTGTAATAGAAAAATAAAAAAATAAGAATGAATAAAAATATCGACAAAAATCTCTACATGAGGAAGCTCAATTGAATATATCTGAGTTTAATAATATAGGAAAAATATTTATCATAGCATAAAATAAAAAGTCAGATATATGTCTACTTTAGACTCCAGAGCCTTTAAATATGCGGCTCCGAGACTATATAATAGGCTCCCACGAAACATTCCAATGATTGAAGACATTAAGGCTTTCAAGAGGAAACTGATGACTTTCTAATTTCACGAGTCCTTTGACAGTGACGATTTAACAGTAAATGAACAATACGCGATATGAAACGTTAAATACTCTGAACGAACTAACGACAGTGGAGGTCCTGTAGAGAGAGGGGTTCCCCTGCTGTATGGGACCGGAAAAAGCAGCCATCAAAGTAAAAGTAAAATAAATAATCAGAAATCGACGTCAACCGTACCAGTTTACTTGATACAATGCGCATAAAATGTCCCATAAACAATATCCCTTTGACGTCAACAAGAGGTTTAACCCGAATGCCATAAATATGCAACTTGACGCTAAGTAATAAGAGGATATTTAATGAGATGCCATCGAAGTCAGCTGATCAACAATTTCGACGAAGCATAATGAAGGTTATAATAAGCTGCAGTGAAATGAGAGAGAGAGAGAGAGAGAGAGAGAGAGAGAGAGAGAGAATTGACAGTTGCTACGTTCAACTTCCGACCACCAAATGTTGAATACAATTGTTACAGAAGATACAGTATTATCCTTTCATCCCTCAGTAACCATTTTTGGGTTTAAACCTACTGATTCCACGCCCATCTACGCCCTGTCTGCAATCCATCACATTCATATAGCTACCAAGTGCAAAGGCAAAATGGATTTTCCAGGAAACTGGATAACACCCACACGTGCTATAACAACATATGCAACAGTTTTTACTCCACTGCAGGACAAAAGCCTTAGACATGTCTTTATTCATGTTTGGAGTTTGGCCAGTTTTCATCATCACGCTGGCCACTGTGGATTGAAGATGGTTGGGAGATTTACCTGTGATCACTCACAGCAAACCAACCTAGTATGGGTAGTCCTGACCAATACAGGTTTGCTGATCATGACGATACACAATTCCTTTCACCACGTTAAGGTATCTCCACACAAAAATGGATATATATATATATATATATATCCATTTTTGTGTGGACATATCTTAACACACACAAAATGGAAATATATATATATATATATATATATATATGATAAATTTTGCACATTTAGACGTGTTTTTCATATTCAAATAAGCCATATATATTTTTGATACATTAATGTCTGGATTCTCTTAACGACCTCGGGATCAGAGCCCCAGGCGAAATCACACAAAGACAAGAGCTTGGGTCCGGCCGGGAATCGAACCCTGGTCGGCAAGCTTGTATAGACAGTGACTTAGTCACTGTCTATACAAGCTTGCCGACCAGGGTTCGATTCCCGGCCGGAGCTTGGTCACTGTCTATACAAGCTTGCCGACCAGGGTTCGATTCCCGGCCGGACCCAAGCTCTTGTCTTTGTGTGATTTCGCCTGGGGCTCTGATCCCGAGGTCGTTAAGAGAATCCAGACATTAATGTATCAAAAATATAAATGGCTTATATATATATATATATATATATATATATATATAAAATTACATAAATAATTTTCCTCATAATTTTGTGGTTATCCTGCTTAGAGGTTTCATCATGCCACGATCTCTGAACATTTACTCGTGTTGGATCTCCATCATAGATGTCCTTACTCATCCTACATTTCTTTTAATGTAAATCCTGTTATGTGGTTTTACCGTTTATCGATTGCCTTCACTTTCTTCCAACACATAGGGTTGGTTCAGCCATTGTATAGACCACCAAAAGTGTTCTATCAGACGAACAGTGTGTTTATAGTAACGAAATCCTTCCTGTAAATGGTTCGGTAAAGTCCAACTTCTGTGAATCGATTGATGAAGTTTGGCCACCAATAAAAAATCTCTTGGAAGAGATAGACATTTTAGCATGAGCGAGTGTATGTATAATATAAAAGTACATGAACAGAATATATGCAAGTACCTCGAAAACTATTTTTCACCTTTAAAATGGCATTATTATTATTATTATTATTATTATTATTATTATTATTATTATTATTATTATTATTATTATCATTATTAGTGGTCAAGCTACGGCTTAGTTGGAAAAGCACGATGATATATGCCCAAGGGACTTTCAACAGGGAAAAATAGCAAAGTGAGGAAAGGAAATAAGGAAATGAGTAAACTACATCAATAGCCGGATATCTTAAATTTTCAGCAAAAAAAAAAAAAAAAAAAAAAAAAACTACAACGACAACAACAACAACAACTTGAAATCGTACAAAATCTCATTAATCAATAGGATATTTGAAATTCAGAATGAGTTCATGGAAGCTAGAACAGTATGAAATGTTAGTTATTGTAAACGTGAAAATTCATCTAGTTTTATAAAAAAACAAGGCGGACTATTGGCTAAATTTCTTTACCCAAAGGTCACCATGATAATGTCAAATCGGTCGATGTAGACGCTTGTCGCATGTAATCTGAAGCCAGTTTTGAATCCCCAACGTAAAAAAAGATTTTTCTATAATGATCCTCATGCTGCGAATTCCAGACTGAGGTTAAAAGTTGAGAGTGGGAAAATAAGTAATTCCAATTTATTTACCTCAGATTTGCATATAAAATAAAATAAGATTCAATATCTCAGATTTATTACATCATGCAGTGTCATCCCCTCTATATTATTTAGATTTTGTTTAGATATTCTAAGTGAATTGAAAACAAAGTAGATTAAGATAACATGGGTGGACAACGAGGAGGAGGATGAGAGGAAAGAGAGTATTAGTTGAATGTTTGAGCGATACCAATCTCTGGGGGTTCGGCTGTCCAGGTGCTAATGTTCAGGGGATCCAGATGCCAGCGCTATTAGAAGCCTATCTATCAGCCTGCCACATCTGCCAATTTCCTCCAACCAACTTTCTAGTGTAACGTCTCCTCCTCCCTTCCGTGTGAGATTCGCCAATTGTATTACTATTACTATTATTATTATTATTATTATTATTAGTAGTAGTAGTAGTAGTAGTAGTAGTAGTAGTAGTAGTATTTATTTATTATTCTTATTATTATTAACTAAGCTACAATCCTAGTTGGAAAAGCAGGATGCTTTAAGACCAAGGGCTCCAATTGTGAAAAATACTTCAGGAAGGGAAAGAAATAAGGAAATAAACAAACTACATGAGAGGTAATGAACAATTAAAAAAATTCAAGAACAGTAACAACATTCAAATAAATCTTTTAAAAGAAAAACAAGATGGACTAGTCTGACCGAATGTACCCTCAAGCAAGAGAATTCTACCCCAAGACAGAGGAACACCATGGTACAGAGGCTATGGCAATATCCAAGATTGGAGAACAATGGTTGGAATTTGGAGTGTCCTTCTAGAAGAGTTGCTTACCATAGCTAAAGGTTCTCTTCTACCCATTGAACAATTACAGTGCAATAGTTAGCCCCTAGACCAAAGAAGAATTGTTTGGCAAATTTGATAACCTCAAGTGTTGTCAGGTGTATGAGGACAGAGGAGAATGTGGAAAGAATAGTCCAGACTATTCGCTGTATGTGTGGGCAAAGGAACATAAAGCCGTAACCTGTGAGTGGTTCAATTTTGTACTGTGTGGCCAGTCAAAGGACATAATAACTAACCTCTTATATCTCTTTCTTAATATCACAGTACTAATTTCAGAAATAATACAGCTCCAACTGTTCACTACACGTTGTAACTAGAGGGGTAGGCCTACTCAGTAGAGCACAGACGTCCGCCACAGCAGTTTATTTCTCGACCTTATGCTCAACCTTGACCTTGGACCTTAACATGTATTAATTGGCGTGGATTTTCATACACTTAAATATGAATCAAGACTGAAGTCACAGCGACAACCATGTCCAAACTTATGGCTAATTACGTGAATTGGATATTTTACTTGACCGTGACCTTGACCTTAGACGTGATTTTCCAAAATTTAATCGTTTTCAGCTTTTTACATAACCGTTATTCCCTGCAAGTTTCATTACTCTACGATTAAAATTGTGGCCAGGACGCTGTTCACAAACATAACCTTCCAACTTCGTTGGCGGAGTCAATAATTCATTTTTTCGTCCAATTTATCTTTACAGTGGAAGCAATTTATCGAACAACTTTTATGAGTATTGCTTCACATTCAACAATAAAGCAAATATGACAAGGACAAGTGCTTAATATTCTTACAGTTAAATATCAAATATGTTAAATATTTTCACAATAAACAAATCTAATATTTGAAAACTACTTACGAATTTATCAAAAGAACAAACACTCTAAACTGAGAATATCTGGCATAATTCATTTTCCTTAACGATTTCCAAAAGCAATTTCGCAAATACTCTCTTTCATTTCAACTTCTGTTTTCACATCAAAAGACTTTCGGAATAACCATTCAACCCTACGCAACTAAAACTAGTGGCAACAAGTAGAAAGAGAAATCAGAGATTTCAAACCTCAGTCAATGAAGATTATAAACATTTTACTCAAGTCTACGAACCAAACTTTCCCTTTTTCATATGTTGACCGTGACTATATATGTATACTATATCAGATAAGATCCAAGAAAGTAGACTGAGGTGGTATGGTCATGTCATGAGAAGAGATGAACAGTATATTGGGAGGAGAGTGATGGAAATGGAGGTATAGGGAACAAGACGGAGAGGGAGACCAAAGCGAAGGTGGATGGACTGTATCAAGGATGATCTTCGATCAAAGGGATTAACCGGTGTGGGACACAGGTAGATGGAGAAAGCTTAACATCGACCCCACATAAAATAAAGTGGGAAAAGATGTAGACAAAGAAGAAGAATATATAAGTATACTAATAACAATAATACCCTGAATGGCGATCTTCATCAGGACCAACTCCAAAATTTAATGGATTCCTCCAGAGCATAACACCTATCCATTATCAAAATTTGGTGAAAATCCAGCAAGAAGGGTTTGACGTAATCACCTACTAGACAAACAGATGAATAAATAAATAAACATGGGTCATTTTATAACAACCTTGGTGAAGATAATAATTGGTGATGCTGACCATGAAGAATGTTACCACCACTGCTACTCATTAATAAGAACAACAGGTATCTGTACGCAAAATTAAACAAAGAAACTTCATTATCAAATTAGAATGTTCAGGAGCGAGTTACACAGCATTCGTACCTTTAACAATTTTTTCTCTCTCTCTCTCTCTCCTTTTTCTTCTTCGTCTATTCTCTCTCTCTCTCTCTAAATACCAACAGTTTGATAAGCGTGGGTTAAGTGAATCAGTCAATAAAACACTAGATTAATTAGCGAGAGAGAGAGAGAGAGAGAGAGAGAGAGAGAGAGAGAGAGAGAGATTTAAGGTTTTCTGGCCTCCTGACAGAGAGAGAGAGAGAGAGAGAGAGAGAGAGAGAGAGAGAGAGAGAGAGAGAGATTATTTATAAAGAAAGTCTGATGGAACTTTTCCCTTCCAATAAAATCTGTGCTTTTCATGACTCTTTCGAAGCTCCAAGTTCAGCATCAATATATAACTTGTTCCAGCTTGAGAGAAGAGATGTGATAAAAAGTGAACATTCTTGCTAAGGGCAGAAAGGGATCTTCTGAGGAATCGCAAAGGAATAGAGGTGGGTGTATTTCACTTTTCTATTTCCAAGCAGATAAAGGAGGAAAGAGTTATCAATAATCACTTCTACCCTCTAAAAATCCTCTCTTTCTCTTTATTGCAACAAAACAGATATTTTTTACATAAAACTTTCCATCCTGATATTTAAATGACGAGTCCTGATTTTTACATAAAACATTCCTTTCTGATATTTAAATGACGAGTCCTTATTTTTACATAAAACTTTCCTTCCTGATATTTAAATAAAGAGTCCTGAATCTTAAACTGTGAGGGAGACTGCCTGTGTGTTTAACAGTGTATGTTTATGTGTGTGTGTGTGTGTAAACTGAAAACACACATTAATCTCCAACAAAAAATACATCACGCTCCGAGAACAAATACAAAAGAAATTACTTCATAATGTGAGCGTCACTTGTCAAAAGAAACATTAATTGATCAGTGACAATTTTATGGTTACTGACTCGTTTGTTTTGACAATTACCTCTGCAATATAATGAATTGTTTACCTTCTTTGGTAGATGTGTGTGTGTGTTTAATAATTTGTACCATTCCTCCTGCAAAATGAATTCTAAAATATTCCCATTTTCAATCTCCATTCTTGCTAAAGGCATTCTGAAATATTCCTCTTCTAATCGCTATTCTTTAAAATGGAATTCTAAAATATTCCACTTAATTTTTATTCGTGCAAAATTCTAAAATATTCCTCTTAATTTTTATTCGTGCAAAATTCTAAAATATTACTCTTTTAATGTATAATCTTGCAAAAGGAATTCCGCAATATTTCTCTTTTAATCTATTCCTGCAAAAGGTATTCTGGAATAGTCTTCTTTTGATCTCTATTCTTGCAAAAGGAATTCTGAAATATTCCTCTTTCAAGTTCTATTAATGAAAAAGTAATTCTGAAATATTCCTCTTTTAATTTATATTCTTGTAAAAAGAATTCTGAAATATTCTTCTTTTAACCTCCATTCTTACAAAAGCAAATCTGGAATATTCCTCTTTTAACGTCTATTCTAATAAAAGAAATCTGAAATATTCCATGCAATATACCTCTTTTAATCTCTATTCTTGTAAAAGGAATTCTGAAATATTCCTCTATTAACCCCTATTCTTGCAAAAAGAATTTTTTTTAAATATTCCTCTTTTATCCTCTATTCTTGTAAACAGAATTCTTAAATATTCCTCTTTTAACCTCTATTCTTGTAAAAGGGATTCTGATATATTCCTCTTTTAAATCTCTATTCTTGTAAAAGGAATTCTGAAATAGTCCTCTTTTAAACCTCTATTCTTGTAAAAGGAATTCTGATAGATTCCTCTTTTAACCTCTATTCTTGTAAGAGGAATTCTTAAACCTTCCTCTTTTAATCTCTATTCTTGTAGAGGACATTCTGGAACATTCCTCTTTTAAACTCTTCTTGTAAAAGGAATTCTTAAACATTCCTCTTTGAACCTCTATTCTTGCAAAAGAAATTCTGAAATATACCTTTCAACATCTATTTTTGTAAAAGGAATTCTGAAATATTCCTCTATCAAGCTCTATCCTTGCAAAGGGAGTTCTGAAATATGATATTTTCATAATAAAATAAATTTTTGAATATACTTACCCGCTGGTTATATAAAAGAGCTGAAGTCCCTGACGCCAGGGCAGAAAATTCAAATCTCGCGCTATCGAAGATACGCCAGGTGTACCAACCGCACCCTAGCGGTAGAACAGGTGGAACTACACACCAACTCCAGTTCTTCCATGCCTCATAGCCATACCATAGGTAGTCTCTAGAGGGGAGGAGGGAGGGTGTTAAATTTATATAACCAGCGGGTAAGTATATTCAAAAATTTATTTTATTATGAAAATATCATTTTTAAATATAAAACTTACCCGCTGGTTATATAAAAGAGCTGATTGACACCCCTTGGTGGCGGGTCAGAGACAGCTACATACAGAAAATTCACTTAAGGGTTACATACAATAAACTTAAGCAGTTCTCACCTGATAAGGAAGCTGACAGCAATGATACTCTGCCTCATTTCGTCCGCTATCCTTAAGAGATCCAGTAATCCACTCGGGCTGAAAATCTCTAGGAGCTGTCAAACGGTACAAACACCTATAACATGACAGGACCTCAACCAATACCCTTGTTCCGGGTGCACTCAAGGAACAAATTGACCACCTAGCCAAATCAAAGATTGCGGAAGACTGACGCCCAATCTCCACAAACAACCATAAAAAACGAGTTCCAAGAGATAGAAAAGGGGTATTAGGAAAAAAGGGAACGTAGTGGTAGATCATTCACCTACTATCGCATTAGCAGCTATAAAAGGACCCAACGTAAAAAGGTCCTCATAGCGAGTCTGAACATTCTTCAAATAATGGGATGCAAAAACAGACTTACTTCTCCAAAATGTTGTATCCATCAGACTTTGCAGAGAACGGTTCTGTTTAAAGGCCACTGAAGTCGCTACCGCTCTGACTTCATGTGTCTTGACTTTGAGGAGCCTCTGATCCGACTCATCACACTGAGCATGAGCTTCTCGAATCAACAATCTAACGAAAAAAGACAAGGCATTCTTGGACATGGGCATCGAGGGTTTCCGAACTGCACACCACAGAGCGTCTGAGTTACCTCTCAGATTCTTAGTTCTGTCCACATAACACCGTAGAGCTCTAACTGGACAGAGAACCCTTTCCAATTCATCGCCAGCCAAATCCGAAAGGTTAGAAATCTCGAAGGATTTGGGCCATGGTCGAGAAGGGTTTTCGTTCTTGGCCAGAAACCCCAGTTGCAAAGAACAAATGGCTTTCCCATTCCGAAAACCAATGTTCTTGCTTAAAGCGTGAACTTCACTAACTCTTTTCGCAGTGGCGAGGGTAACTAGAAAAAGGGTTTTCAAGGTTAAGTCCTTAAATGAAGCCGAGTGTAAAGGCTCAAATCTGTCACTCATGAGAAATTTAAGGACAACATCCAAATTCCAGGCGATGGGAGCCGTTTGAATCATCTTGGTCGTATCAAAAGACCTAAGTAAATCTCGTAGATCCTTATTATCAGAAAGGTCTAGGTTCCTGTGTCGAAAAAACCGTCGCCAACATACTCCTGTAACCTTTAATAGTTGATGACGAGAAGTTATGCTTAGTTTTAAGGTCCAAGAAAAAATCTGCTATTTGGGAAAGCGATGTACTGGAAGAGGAAATCGCGTTAGTTCTACACCATTCCCTGAACAACTCCCACTTGGACTGATACACCTTGATGGTTGAAGACCTTCTTGCCCTTGCAATTGCCTTGGCTGCCTTCTTCGAAAATCCTCTAGCTCTAGCGAGTTTTTCGATAGTCTGAAGGCAGTCAGACGTAGAGCTCGGAGGTTTTGATGATTTCGGGCCAAGTGAGGTTGTCTGAGAAGATCGGGTCTCATGGGAAGGCTTCTCGGGACATCCACCATCCATTCCAGTACCTCTGGAAACCAGCTCCTTGACGGCCAGAACGGAGCTATCAGTGTCATTCTGGTCTCCTCGTGTGAAACGAACTTCTGAATCACTTTGTAAAGGATCTTGAACGGAGGAAAGGCATAAACCTCCATGTGTGACCAGTTCATCAGAAAAGCGTCTATGTGAAAAGCTTCGGGATCTGGAACCGGAGAGCAGTAACACTCTAGTCGTTTGGTCTTCGCGGTGGCAAAGAGATCCACGAGAGGTCGACCCCATAACCGCCACAGACTCTTGCAGATGTCCGGGTGCAGAATCCATTCTGTGGAGAGAACCTGACCTTTCCTGCTGAGTCTGTCTGCGCTCACATTGTTGACTCCCTGGATGAACCGCGTCAAAAGAGTCACCTTCCTTTCCTCCGCCCAGATGAGGAGCAGTCTTGCAATCTCGAACAGAGGCCAAGAGTGGTTCCCGCCTTGTTTCGCAATATAGGCCAGAGCTGTCGTGCTGTCCGAATTGACTTGGACTACCTTGCCCCTGATCTGCTTTTCGAAGCCGATGAGAGCCAGATGAATAGCTAAAAGCTCTTTTTGATTGATGTGGAGAGAGGTTTGCTCTACCGTCCAAGTCCCCGAAAGTTCCTGCTTCTCTAGAGTGGCTCCCCACCCCGAGTTGGAGGCGTCGCAACACAACACGAGGTTTGGGTTCCTCTGAAGTAAAGACAAGCCTTCTTTCAGTCTGGGCTCGTTGTTCCACCATTGAAGATGAGACTTGATGGAAGTCGAGATGGGAATGCAATCCCTGTCGAGGCTGTCCCCTTTCTTCCAATGGCGGTTGAGATGAAACTGAAGAGGACGCAAGAACAACTTCCCCAGGGTCACGAACTTCTCTAACGACGAGAGAGTCCCCAGAAGGCTCATCCAATCTCTGACGGAGCAAAGATCTCTCTTCAGGAACGTTTGTACTTTTAGGAGGGCTGCTTGGATTCTCACCGACGACGGAAAAGCCCGAAAACTCCGACTGTGAATCTCCATCCCCAAATAAAGAATCTCCTGGGATGGAATGAGTTGTGATTTTTTCGAGCTCACCAGGAGACCCAGTTCTCTGGAGAGATCCAAAGTCATCTTGAGGTCCTTCAAACAACAATCGGCTGAGGAGGCTCTTATCAGCCAATCGTCCAGATACAGAGAGGCCCTGATTCCCCTCGAATGCAGCATGCTTGCCACGTTCAGCATGATCTTGGTGAACAATAGAGGAGCCGTGCAAAGTCCGAAACAAAGAGCCCTGAACTGGAAGACCTTGTTTCCGTCCATGAACCTCAGATAACGTCTGCAGCTGGGATGAATCGGAAGGTGGAAATAGGCATCCTGAAGATCTAAAGAGACCATCCAATCGTCCTTCCTCACAGCTGCCAGAACTGTTTTCTGAGTCTCCATGGTGAACGTCGAGTTTTGGACGTAACCATTGAGCACACTTACGTCCAGAACCGGTCTCCACCCCCCGGAACTCTTGGGTACTAGAAAAAGGCGGTTGTAAAACCCCGGAGACGTAACATCTTGCACTTCCTCTATTGCTCGTTTCTCTAATAAAAGAGACATCTGTAGAAGCATGGCTTGTTTCTTGGGACCCTCTCTGTATTTGGGCGAAAGATCCACTGGATCTGTGACTAAAGGAGGATTGGTCAGGAAGGGGATCTTGTAGCCTTCCTTTAACACCTGGACGGACCAGGGGTCCGCTCCATTCCTCTCCCAAGCCTCCCAAAAGTGAGTCAACCTGGCCCCCACTGCTGTCTGAAGGAGAGGGCAGTCAGACTTTACCTCGGCCGGACTTGCCCCCTCTGCCTCTAGGTTTCCTTCCTTCTGGTTTAAAAGAGCCTCTCCCAGAGGGCTTCCCACGAAAGGACTGAGGACGAAACCCAGAAGAAGATTCCTTAGGTTTTCGAGAGGAGAAAGACGGAGGCAAAACTTTCCTAGTCGAATGAGTAACTAAGTCATGTGTGGCCTTCTGAGTGAGAGCAGTAGCCACCTCGCCCACTAATTCCTGAGGAAATAAAGAATTAGACAAAGGTGCGAAAAGAAGGCCTGTCTTCTGATAGGGAGACACTCCTGCGGAGAGGAAGGAGCACATCGTGGCCCTTTTCTTGAGAATTCCAGCTGTAAACAAGGCAGCAAGTTCGTTGGAGCCATCTCTCACACCTTTGTCCAAGCAGGACATCAAATGAACCAAACCACTAGTGTCCGTTTCCGTCATATCAGAGACCCTCTTACTCAAAGCCCCCAAAGCCCAGTCCAAAAAATTAAAAACTTCGAAGGCCCTGAAAAGACCTTTAAGCAAATGGTCGAACTCTGGAATGGACCACCAAATCTTCGTCTTCCTTAAGGCAAGACGACGAGAAGCATCTACCAAACTTGAAAAATCCCCTTGTGCAGAAGAGGGAAAACTCAAGCCCAACACTTCACCAGTCTCATACCACACACTAGATTTAGAGGCTAACCTAGCGGGAGGAAAGGCAAAGGCCGTCTTGCCAAAAGCTTTCTTGGAGTCCAACCAAGAACCCATTAACTTCAAGGCCCGCTTAGAAGATCGAGAAAGAACCATCTTGGTGTAAACTGGAACCTTAGTAGCTTTACCTAAGATGAATTCAGAAGGCGGAGAACGAGGGGCCACAGGGGTAAAAGAATCCGGGAAAATTCCAGTCAAAATAAGCATAAACTTGCGAAGGTCCACAGCATGCTGATAATGCTTCTCCTCCTCATTCTCAGAGACTTTCTCAATAGGATTATCCTCATCCGACTTTTCCTCTGGTTCGTCTTCTGGCAGTGCAGCAACAGCTGCAGCCTGAACCGAAGGAACAACGTCTGGATGGGACTGCCTGTCAAGGCCAACATCTGAGTCAATTTGGTGGGGAGAAGTAGAACAAACAACTTCCCAAGAGAGTAAAAACACGAGAGCGAACTTCTGTATGTCAGTCAGCTATGACGGCAGAGAGAAGAACTGGAGTTGGTGTGTAGTTCCACCTGTTCTACCGCTAGGGTGCGGTTGGTACACCTGGCGTATCTTCGATAGCGCGAGATTTGAATTTTCTGCCCTGGCGTCAGGGACTTCAGCTCTTTTATATAACCAGCGGGTAAGTTTTATATTTAAAAATTCCTCTTTCAACCTCTATTCTTGCACAAGGAATCCTGAAATATTCCTCTTTTTAACCTCTATTCCTGTAAAAGGCATCTAACCTCTATTCTTGCAAAAGGAATTCTGAAATATTCCTCTTTCAACCTCTATCCTTGAAAAAGGAATTCTGAAATATTCCTCTTTCAACCTTTATTCTTGCAAAAGGAATTTTGAAATATTCCTCTTTCAACCTCTATTCTTGTTAAAGGAATTCTGAAATATTCATCTTTCAAACTCTATTCTTGCAAAAGGAATTCTGAAATATTCCTCTTTTTAACCTCTATTCCTGTAAAAGGAATCTAACCTCTATTCTTGCAAAAGGAATTCTGAAATATTCCTCTTTCAACCTCTATCCTTGAAAAAGGAATTCTGAAATATTCCTCTTTCAACCTCTATACTTGCAAAAGGAATTCTGAAATATTCCTCTTTCAACCTCTATTCTTGCTAAAGGAAATCTGAAATATTCCTCTTTCAACCTCTATTCTTGCAAAAGGAATTCTGAAATATTCCTCTTTCAACCTCTATTCATGCTAAAGGAATTCTGAAATATTCCTCTTTCAAACTCTATTCCTGCCAAAGGAATTCTGAAGTATTCCTCTTTTAACCTCTATTCTTGCAAAAGGAATTCAGAAATATGCTTCTTTTAACCTCTATTCTTAATTCTGAAACATTCCTCTTAACCTCTATTCTTGCATAAGGAATTCTGAAATATTCCTCTTTTAACCTCATTTCTTGTAAAAGGAATCCAACCTCTATTTTTGTAAAAGGAATTCTGAAATATTGCTCTTTCAACTTCTATTCTTATAAAATGTATTCTGAAATATTCCTCTCAACCTCTATTCTTGCAAAAGGAATTCTGAAATATGTCTCTTTTCATCTATTCTTGTTTAAGAAATTCTGAAATATTGCTCTTTTAACCTCTATTCTTGCAAAAGGAATTTGGAAATATGTCTCTTTTAATCTCTATTCTTGCATAAGGAATTCTTAAATATTGCTCTTTTAACCTCTATTCTTGCAAAAATAATTCAAAAATATTCCTCTTTTAACTGCTATTCTTGCAAAAGGAAGCCTGAAATAATCCTCTTTTCATGTTTACTCTTGGGAAAGGAATTCTGAAACATTTATCTTTTAACCTCTACTCTCGCAAAAGGAATTCCGAAATATTCCTCTTTTAATCTCTATTCTTGTAAAAGGAATTCTGAAATAATTTCCCTCCTTTATAATTTCTTCTCTTGCAAAATGAATTTTGATATATTCCCATTTTTAATCTCTATCGACACAGACAAAGTTAAAGAAATCCTCTACAGAGATCACCACATCCGACAGCCTTCCCTTGCAGACCACTCCCACCATCACCGCAGTCTGCCAGCCACGCCACCTGCTCTTCCACCACCTGTCCCGCAGTGGTAGCAACAAAAGACATCCCTAGAGGATTAGGGCAATAGAACATATAGAAGGGGGGAAGGAGGAAGACGGGTGGGTAAGGGGATGTAAGGGAAAAGGAACGACGAATTTTAAACACAGCTTGTAGCAATCCTTTAAAGCAGTATCTTTCTGGTAAACGATTCCTCCAGAGACTAGATGAAACACGAGTAAAATCTCTCCCATATAATAAAGAGGAAGTGTCTGAGTGTGTGTGTATGTGTATGTGTGTGTGTGTATATATATATATACATATATATATCCTATCACACTCTGGGAACAAGAGTATTCATACTCTGGTGAGAGTAAGTAACCCGAGAGGTACACTCGGAAACCACAATCTCCCGAAGATTGCAGGTTGTAGATAAGAAATGGATATATGTATGTATGTGTATATATATATATATATATATATATATATATATATATATATATAGAGAGAGAGAGAGAGAGAGAGAGAGAGAGAGAGAGAGAGAGAGAGAGAGAGAGAGAGAGAGAGAGATAATCATAACCTAAGATATATGTGAGACTAAAACCATACATATATATATATATATATATATATATATATATATATATATATATATATATATATATATATATATATTCGTATATACATTAAATTTACATTGATATAACGACAATGGCTATTTGAGAATGTTTCATTTTACCCAACAAACAAAAAAGTATGACAAAAGAACATCAAACCATTTGTTAAAAATACAAAGAAGTGGGTATTAATGAACAAACACACTTATGGAAGAAGTCAAAAAATACTACCGAGTAAGAGCGAGTACCTTCGCTCTAAAAGTGTGGGAAATCCAAGTTACTCTAGACTCTAGAGGGTTGGCGGGATAATCCAGGAGAGAATTATCCAAATGCCTTCTGTTCTTTTCTTTAACTTCTCCCCCGAGTAGGAGAACACAATGCCCTTAAGCTATGGTGATTTCTCAATTCTCCTCCCCAGCCCGTCCGGAGAGTTGCCGTTTCATTAAAATATTCCCGGGGACTCCCGCGTTCCAGTATCAAGTTTATTCAATTGAACCTTGAGTATAACCACGTGACTCGCCTTGGTCAGACTTACAATTTACGACTTCAAAAACTACTTAAAGTTATAAATTAATTCATGGACAGCTGTCAGGTAAGAGACCTTGTTGCTTTGCAGGTAAATGGCCCTGTTGCTTTGCAGGTAAAAGACAAGTGATGCTTTGCAGGTGAGTGACCTTGTTGCTTTGCAGGTAAAAGACAGTGATGCTTTGCAGGTGAGTGACCTTGTTGCTTTGCAGGTAAAAGACAGTGATGCTTTGCAGGTGAGTGACCTTGTTGCTTTGCAGGTATGTGGCCTTCTTGCTTTGCAAGTAAATGTTCTTGTTACTTTGCAGGTAAATGTTCCTGTTGCTTTGCCGGTGACTGGCCTTTATGCTTTGCAGGCAAATAGGCCAATTGCTTTGCAGGTAAAAGACCTTGATGCTTTGCAATGAGTGACATTGTTGCTTTGTAGTTAAGAGCCCTTGTTGCTTTGCAGATATAAAACTTTGCTACTTTAGTAAAATGGCCCTGTTTTTTGCAGGTGAAAGACCTTGTTGTTTTAGTTAAGTGACCTTGTTGCTTTGCAGGTAAAAGACCTTGTTACTTTAAGTAAAGGACATTGTTCTTTGCAAGTAAAAGACAGTGTTGCTTTGCAAGTAAAAGACCTTGTCACTTTAAGAAAATGACCTTGTTCTTTGCAGGTAAAGGACCTTGATGCTTTGCAGGTAAGTGACCTTGTTGCTGTGGAGATAAGAGACTTTGTGCTTTGCAGATTAAAAAAAAAAAACCTTGTTACTCCAAGTAAATGGCCTTGTTCTCTACAGGCAAAAGACCTTGCTGCTTTGCAGGTAAATACAATGTTACTTTAGGTAAATGGCCTTTGTTCTTTCCTCGTAAAAGACCAGGTTGCCTTTTTGTTTGTTTTGAAGGCAAAATAGCTTGTTGCTTTGAAGGTAAAAGACCTTGTTACTTTAGGTAAATGGCCCTGTTCATTGCAGGTAAAAGACCTTGTTGCTTTGCGGCGGGTAATTAACCTGTTACTTTGATGGCAAAAAACCATGTTGCTTTGCAGTTAAAACACCTTGTTACTTTGTAGGTAAGTGACCTTCT
The DNA here is from genome assembly GCF_036898095.1 of Palaemon carinicauda. Lineage (NCBI taxonomy): Eukaryota > Metazoa > Arthropoda > Malacostraca > Decapoda > Palaemonidae > Palaemon > Palaemon carinicauda. The sequence goes on along the minus strand of NC_090757.1, from coordinate 61,884,055 downwards.
TGCTCTGCAAGCAAAACACCTTGTTGCTTTGCAGGTAAAAAAAACCTTGTTGCTTTAGGTAAACGACCTTGTGCTTTGCAGGTAAAAGAACCTTGTTCTTTGCAGGTAAAAGACCTTGTTTCTCTGCAAGTAAATGACCTTGTTGCTTTGCAGGTAATAAACCTTGTTGCTTTGCAGGCATAAGATCTTGTTGCTTTGCAGGTAATAAACCTTGTTGCTTTGCAGGCATAAGATCTTGTTGCTTTGCAGGTAAAAGAAATTGTTACTTTAGGTAAATGGCCTTGTTCTTTGCAGGTAAAAGACTTTGTTGCTTTAAAGGCAAAAGAGCGTGTTGCTTTGAAGGTAAAAGATCTTGTTACATTAAGTAAATGGCCTTGTTCTTTGCAGGTAAAAGACCTTGTTGCTTTGCGGTTAAGTGACCCGTTATTTTGCTGGCAAAAACCTTGTTGCTTTGTAGGTAAGTGACCTTTCTTGCTCTGCAAACAAAATACCTTGTTACTTTAGGTAAATGACCTTTTCTTTGCAGGTAAATGACCTTGTTGCTTTCCAGGCAAAAGACCTTGTTGCTTTGCAGGTAAGTGGCCTTGTTACTTTGCATGTAAGTGACCTTATTGCTTTATAGATAAGAGACTTTGTTGCTTTGCATATAAAAGACCATGTTTCTTTTGGTAAATGGCCTTGATCTTTGCAGGTAAAAGACCTTATTGTTTTGCAGGTAAATGACCTTGTTGCTTTGCAGGTAAAATACATTATAACTTTAGGTAAATGACCTTGTTCTTTGCAGGAATATAAAGTTAGGAAAGGTATCACTCATGCCTCGAATATCAGGTTTGAAAAGGTACCCCTCATGCAAGAAATATCAAGTTTGAAAAGGAACCCCTCATCCCTGGATTATCAAGTTTGAAAAAGTACCTTTTATGTCTGGAATATCGAATGAAAACGTACCACTCTCATGTCTGGAATATCAAGTTTAAAAAGGTACCACTCATGTCTGAAATATCAAGTTTGATAAGGTACCCCTCATGCCAGGAAGATCAAGTTCGGAAAGGTACTACTCATCTCTCGAATATCAAGTTTGTAAAGGTACCCCTCATGTCAGGAATATCAAGTTCGGAAAGGTATCACTCATGTCTGGAACATCAAGTTTGAAAAGGTACCACTCATGTCTGGAATACCATGTTTCAAGATACTATTCATGTCTGGAATATTAAGTTTGAAAAGGTACCACTCATGTCTGGAATACCAAGTTCGGAAAGCGTTCCTTATGAAAGACCAAATCCACTAGACTTCACCTCAACCCCCTCTTCTCTCTCTCTCTCTCTCTCTCTCTCTCTCTCTCTCTCTCTCTCTCTCTCTCTCTCTCTCTCTCTCTCTCTCTCTCTCATAAAAATAAAAGGCTTCCATTGGTAGCAAAGTGAATGTAAGGGAAAGCGACTCACTCCATTTCTGAGAGTTGAGCGAGCACAATAGCAGCGACGCAATCAGAATAATTATGAAGACCCAAATCCCTCGAGTTTACAACAATGAAAGAGCACACCAGACCTAAGCACCTCGAGAGTTCCCCTTTTTCCCCTTTCATATAAAACGTTTGGTTTTTCTTGTTCTTGCTTTCAAGCACAACATAGTCCGGGTTTGTTTGTTCTTCGGTTCTTCCCTGTATTTCCTCGCTTTTTTCGCAATGCCTTTATAATTTCATGCGCCTTGAACAAGACTATTGTGGAGTCAATGCTGGTTGCAGAAGAGGGATCCTGCTGGTAAAGGAAGGATAAAAACTAATGAAAATTCTTTAGAATGGCAGTAAAGAAGTCGGCAGAAAATTATGCATTCAGGAAACGAAGGAAATACAAGAAATGGATATATATATATATATATATATATATATATATATATATATATATAATATATATATATATATATATATATATATATATATATATATCACGCATAAAATTGGCTGAAAATGCCATTTTAGGATTATATATGCGAGGAAACAAAAATCCTATCAAACAAAGGATACTTGGTGAAAACAAGTCTATACAAAAACATGTTCAATAGAAAAAAATACAAGGGCTAAATAAAGTTCTTTTACAAAACACAAGCAAGAAACACGTTAAAGAATTAACAAATTGAAAGTATAAAAAAAAAGAATTCAAAGGCTGAAAAACAAGAATAGAGATTAGAGATGAGATAAGGAAGAAAATGTAATAGAAAAAGAAAAATAATGCTGAAAAAAACACACACACACAAAAAGCTACTTTCACCTCCTTCGACGGCTTCTTCACACCCCGAAAACCTTGTTTACCTTGGTCATGTTCTCCAAGTTCCTCTTAGGGAAAATATACGGTTACGACATTGATGACTGGCATTACAATACACGTTTCTTGTGTACTCCATACCAACACCATCCTCCCCTCCTCTGCGTTCTCTCGTTTTCAAAGAATGACCTATTGGAAACGCCCCCGCCTAGCGATCGCTACACTGGGGTTCGAGTCAATCTCAACTTGATTGTTTCTTGTAGTGTCAGCAACCTCACCATCCTTGTGAGCTAAGGATGGCGGGTTTAGGGGAGCCTATAGGTCTACCTGCTGAGGAATCAGCAGCAGCCATTGTCTGGCCCTCCCTTGTCCTAGCTTGGGTGGAGAAGGGGCTCGGGCGCCCATCACATGTATAAATGGTCATTCTCTAGGCAATATCATTTATCTCAGAAAATGGAAAAGGAACACTTGGCTTCATAATTCCTGTCAGATACTACCACTAGAGAGTTATGAGGTCCTTTGACTGGCCAGACAGTACTACATTGGATCCTTCTCTCTAGTTACCGTTCATTTTCCCTTTGCCTACACATACACTGAAATTACCAAACAATTCTTCTTCACCCAAGAGGTTAACTACTGCACGGTAATTGTCCAGTGCCTACTTTCCTCTTGGTAAGGGTAGAAGAGACTCTTTAACTATGGTAAGCAGCTCTTCTAGGAGAAAGACTCTCCAAAATCAAACCATTGTTCTCTAGTCTTGGGTAGTGCCATAGCCTCTGTACCATGGTCTTCCACTATCTTGGGTTAGAGTTCTCTTGCTTGAGGGTACACTCCAGCACACTATTCTATCTTATTTCTCTTTCTGATGTTTTGTTAAAGTTTTCAGAGTTTACAAAAGAAATATTTATTTAAATATTACTGTTCTTAAAATATTTTATTTTTCCTTGTTTCCTTTCCTCACTGGGCTATTTTCCCTGTTGGGGCCCCTGAGCTTATAGCATCTTGCTTTTCCAACTAGGGTTGTAGCTTGGATAGTAATAATAATAATTGTAGCCGGTAACGCTATGTTTAGCAAATGAGAAATTGTTGGCAACGCTGCCTGTAAAGCAAAGTTGCTGAGCTTCTGAACACGTGATCAAAAGCATTTTATTAATTCATCGAAGTGCTAGTAAGCAAATAACACTAAATTCCTAATAAAACACTTCGTAAAATTAATAAAAATGCTTTGAGTGCCGTATTAACAAGCTCAGAGACTTTTACAGGCATCGTTTCCGACAGTTCCTCTTTTGCTGAACACAGCATTACCTGCTACCAGAGTGAATACAGATAGGGTCTGTTCAACTCAGCCCCCCCCCCCCCCCCCCCCGAGCTAATGCCGTGACGTCATTGGAGGCGCTTGGCCGATTTTCTCCATTGAATTAACATAGGAGTCTTTAGTTTTTATACATTTAATCCATTGCATGGCGTGTTAGATCCATTTTTAATAAGATTTTACATGCAGGATGTTTGTCTAATACCCAGAGTGTCATTTATTCACCAAACATTGTTTTATTTCAAAGATATAGCAAATTCAATACAGATAATTACTAAATTTTCTCGTTGTTTTTGCTATTCATTTGCTTACCTATACTGTATTGAATCTTCCTACTACAATGTACAGCTGTCAGACGTCGCCTTGGTATCACCTAAAGTGGAACACAATGAATGAAACCAATTGTATCCTCATTCAATGATCTCTATGCTTAATCGTCATCGATATAATAACAATAATTAGATTTTAGTGTAGAAATATAAATAAAAAAAAAATACAAATATAGAATCAATAAAACTTCATGATAACTAAAATAGTACTGTACAAGGATATTAAGGTAAAGTTAAAAAACAAAACATAAATCTTGCATCCCCTGGCGTTATGTCCTAAACAAACGATCAGCTAATATTACGTAACTTGAGACAGACACTATAGGTCTCCATAATTAAGTGTACACACATCATAAGACTGGATAAACAAAACCAGAATACTATAAGATACAGCTTCGTCTCCCGATGAGGCAAAGTGCTGATAAATATCATTAGAACTAGTGTGCGCGACCCGTCCCGTCTAGAATGATTACTAAATATTTAGACAAGCACACACGAACACATAACCCCCTCTGACCAATGTATGAATACTCCCTATTTTCCCCTACCCGAGTACGGGGAGAGAACGAGTAGTTATGCGTCTGTCAATGCCACTGAGCGTGACCAGAAATATAAATAAATGTATATATATATATATATATATATATATATATATATATATCTATATATATAGATATATATATATATATATATATCTATATATATATATATCTATCTATCTATCTCTATATATATATATCTATATATATATATATATATATATATATATCTATCTATATATATATATATATATATATATATAAAATCCTTGCCATGTTTTAGTTTGTTGTGTAATCCAAGACAGAAACCCATTTTCATTACATCACTGGCCCTTGGAAAAGACTACCAAATTTTGAAAGTTTCATCAACTTCTAATATCAAACGAGGCAGAGACGACAGTCTGGATTCAAGAGGACTCCTCTCTTATCCAGAACTGTGACTTAGTATATTTACAACAACAAAAAATGCAACGGTTTCTAGATCACTGCAGAACAAAGACCTTTTACATGCCCTTATTTATGTCTGGGGTTTGGCCACTTTTCATCACCAGGCTGCCTAGTGCGGATTGGTGATGGCGGGAGATTTTCGTCTGATCGCTCACAGCAGTTATATGATCCAGATAAACAGTACCACCTGTTATTTTTCCATAAAACTTTTATTTTCATTTTAATGATACAAATTACATAAAAATATCACTGTACACACAATCATGTGAGTTGATGACCTTGCATTTAAGCAGAGATAAATGCCAAGTCATCCACGAAACACAAGGTACTTAGTGCAGGGATCCGCTTAAGGGGAATCCAATTTCAGGATTTTTGGTTGAAAATATAACTGTTCGTTATTATTATTATTATTATTATTATTATTATTATTATTAACTAAGCAGGATGCCATAAGGCCAAGGGATCCAACAGGGGAAAAAAAACCAATAATGAAAGGATATAGGGTAATAAATAAACTACAAGAGAAGTAATGAACAATCAATATAAAATATTCTAATATCAGTAACATTAAAATAGAATGGTTTATTTTTCATTATTTTAATATTTTAATTAACACTCATACCTCCTCTTTTATTCTCTTTTTTATCACACTGAAACTTATTTAGCAATAAGGATGTTGATAATACAATAATATTGATATAATATTAAGGATAATAATTATAGTAATAATAATTTCAGGCCTTTATCAAAGACAAATTAGAGGGCTATTGCCACATCACTTGGCTTCGAATGATGACTGAAAACCAGGTAGTAGGTTGGCCAGGGCACCAGCCACCCGTTGAGATACTACCGCTAGAGAGTTATAGGGTCCTTTGACTGGCCAGACAGTACTACATTGGATCCTTCTCTCTGGTTAAGGTTCACTTTCACTTTGCCTACACATACACCGAATAGTCTGGCATATTCTTTACAGATTCTCCTCTGTCCTCATACACCTGACAACACTGATTACCAACCAATTCTTCTTCACCCAAGGGTTAATTACTGTACTCTAATTGTTCAGTGGCTACTTTCCTCTTAGTAAGGGTAGAAGAGAATTTAGCTATGGTAAGCAGCTCTTCTATGAGAAGGAAACTCCAAAATCAAACCATTGTTCTCGAGTCTTGGATAGTGCCATAGCCTCTGTACCATGGTCTTCCACTGTCTTGGGTTAGAGTTCTCTTGCTTGAGGGTACACTCGGGCACACTATTTTATTTGGTTTCTCTTTCTCTTGTTTTCTTAAAGTTTTTATAGTTTATATAGGAAATATTTATCTAGATGTTACTGTTCTTAAAAAAAATTTAATTTTTCCTTGTTTCCTTTCCTCACTGGGCTATTTTCCCTGTTGGGGCCCATAGGCTTATAGCATTCCTGCTTTTCCAACTATGGTTGTAGCTTAGCAAGTAGTAGTAGTAATAATAATAATAATAATAATAATAATAATAATAATAATAATAATAATCATAAATTACACCAGAATAAAGACGGGAGGGAAAAAATAGTATATATGTAGTTTATTTTCTTTATTAATTTTCATCGCGTTGTTGAGAACGAATTTAATGCTAATTTTTCCCTCATTCCACTTTACAAAAGTCAGTAAATAGCTAACATATTTTTGGTTATGGGCAATCCAAAACAAGAACATGAGGTCCAAAAGAACGCCTGAGCATATTAAAAAATGACCTGTATCTTTATAAACGGCTTCCAATGATCTGACCGAAAATTCATAAAACAGCAGATTATTCTACAGTATCGAAACTACAACGGGCACTCGGTAGAGCGCATATCTTCGCCTATATCATGTTGTAGATTTCAAGATAGGCAATTGAACTATGCACATTTTGGCACTAGTTTCATGCAAATCTGATAAAAATTGACTAAGATAAAGCAAAAAGTGTTTTTTTAAATTTTCATGAACTTTTGACCGAATCGCTCCAAAAATCTAATCAAATTGTCCTTGGATCATAGCCAATCTTCCCACCAAATTTCATGAGATTCGGTCAAATAGTTTTTGAGTTATGCGAATCACAAACACACACAGACATACAAACATACGCCTGTCAAACCTTACCTTCGCCGCAATGAAAGCAATGAGACAAAATATCTAATCTAGTCTATCTCTATTATGTGGCAAATATAAACCTACCACTCATCATTGTCATATTTGATATTTTCAAAGATATTACAGAAAGATTATTACCAGTTTCTGAGCTATTTTCATTGCATCATTTTATATTTCCCTTTTTACCTTCACCAGAAGGTTATATTTTGATTGGCGTGTATTTATTTATTTATGTTTGTATGTTTTTTTTTTCTTTTTTTTGACAAAAACTATTTGATGGTATACAAGTGTGATAATGGAGATACACAAACGTCTGTTTTATCTTTCTTCTCTATCTTTTTCTCTTTCCATCCTAGCTGCTACCTACGGGGGGGGGGGGTTAACAACTATAACTCCCCAATTTACAGCTTAGGTGAGCAGACACATTCTCAGTTTTATTAATGGGTATTTGAACGCGATACCTTAGTACTGACAACTGACGAAAAAACTACTACTACTACTACTACTACTACTAAGGGAGAGAGAGAGAGAGAGAGAGAGAGAGAGAGAGAGAGAGAGAGAGAGAGAGAGAGAGAGAATTCACCCATGTCACTTGGTAGCGAAAAGCAGCACAGGATTACCCTTCAAGAACGAGAGTGATACGTGTCTCAACCAAATTAGATTTGCTTTTACGACAAATGAATACAGACGACCTGGAATTTACCCGAACCTGAACCCTAGAAACTTTCCTGCTTGGAATGGGCGTAGTGGATAGGTGGTGAGAGAGAGAGAGAGAGAGAGAGAGAGAGAGAGAGAGAGAGAGAGAGAGAGAGAAGGGAGGGGGAAACACGTCGAGAATAACCTCATATTACTTTTCCCCAGAATTCAGCCACGGGTGGGATTAAATGGATTCTGAGAATGCGCCAATGGAGAGGATTCAAAGAAAGCGCAGATAAAGAGGTGGGAAGAGGATGAGTCTCGCGTCACCATTCTGAACAGACTCTGATAATAAAGAGGCGACGCCCCACCCCTCCAAAAAAGAAGAGAAAAGGAGATTGGGCCCACAAAAAAAAAAGAAGAGGGAGATTGACCCCCAAAATAGAGAGAAATGGGGAGATTAGGCCCACAAAAAGAAAGAAGAGGGGGGGATTGGGCCCACAAAAAAGAGAAAAGAGGGAAAGTAGCCCTTCAAAAAAGACAAAAGAGGTAGAGTGGCCCTCCATTCTGAACAGACTCCGATAATAAAGAGGCGACGCCCTCCAAAAAAGAAGACTAGGAGATTGGGCCCACCAAAAAAGAAGAGGGAGATTGACCCCCAAAATAGTGAAAGAGGGAGATTGAGTAAAAAAAAAAAAGAGAGAAGAGGGATATTGGGCACACAAAAAAAGAGAGAAGAGGGATATTGGGCACACAAAAAAAAAAGAGAGAAGAGGGAGATTGGGCACACAAAGAAAGAGAGAAGAGGGATAATGGGCACACAAAAAAAGAGAGAAGAGGGAGATTGGGCACACAAAAAAAGAGAGAAGAGGGATATTGGGCACACAAAAAAAAGAGAAGAGGGAGATTGGGCACACAAAAAAAGAGAAGAGGGATATTGGGCACACAAAAAAAGAGAGAAGAGGGAGATTGGGCACACAAAAAAAGAGAGAAGAGGGATATTGGGCACACAAAAAAGAGAGAGAAGAGGGAGATTGGGCACACAAAAAAAGAGAGAAGAGGGATATTGGGCACACAAAAAAGAGAGAAGAGGGAGACTGGGCACACAAAAAAAAGAGAGGAGGGAGATTGGGCACACAAAGAAAGAGAGAAGAGGGATATTGGGCACACAAAAAAAGAGAGAAAAGGGAGATTGGGCACACAAAAAAAAGAGAGAAGAGGGATATTGGGCACACAAAAAAAAGAGAAGAGGGAGATTGGGCACACAAAAAAAGAGAGAAGAGGGATATTGGGCACACAAAAAAGAGAGAGAAGAGGGAGATTGGGCACACAAAAAAAGAGAGAAGAGGGATATTGGGCACACAAAAAAGAGAGAAGAGGGAGACTGGGCACACAAAAAAAAGAGAGAAGAGGAGATTGGGCACACAAAGAAAGAGAGAAGAGGGATATTGGGCACACAAAAAAAGAGAGAAGAGGGAGATTGGGCACACAAAAAAAGAGAGAAGAGGGATATTGGGCACACAAAAAAGAGAGAGAAGAGGGAGATTGGGCACACAAAGAAAGAGAGAAGAGGGATATTGGGCACACAAAGAAAGAGAGAAGAGGGATATTGGGCACACAAAAAAAGAGAGAAGAGGGAGATTGGGCACACAAAAAAAGAGAGAAGAGGGATATTGGGCACACAAAAAAGAGAGAGAAGAGGGAGATTGGGCACACAAAAAAAGAGAGAAGAGGGATATTGGGCACACAAAAAAGAGAGAAGAGGGATATTGGGCACACAAAAAAGAGAGAAGAGGGAGACTGGGCACACAAAAAAAGAGAAAAGAGGTAGATTGGCCCTCCAAAAAAAAAGAGGGAGGTTGGCCCCTAGACTAGAAGAGGAATACGGGGCCCCCAAAAAGCAAAGAGGGAGATTTACTCTAAAAAGAGAGAAAAGAGGTAGATTGACCCCCCAAAAATGAGAAAAGAGCGAGATTGCAAAAGAAAGTGAGAATGGCCCTCAAAAAGAGAGGAAAAAGGGAGATTGTCCCCCCCAAAAATAGAGAAGATGATTGGGTACAACCACCCACCCACCCCCAAAAAAGAAGAGAAAAATGGAAATTTGCCCCCCACCCCCAGAAAGGTATATCGGGGAGATTGGAACCCTCAAAAGAGATGAAAGAAGGAGATTGCTTTCGATTCTTCTTATTTCCACAAGTTATTGATTGCGATCTTGAGGACGGGAATGAGGACAAAGAAGAGGAGGAGGAGGAGGAAGCAAACGTACATGATACAGCAACAATGAAATAATAAAACTAATAAATACCTGTACAGTACTTTACCATAATACCGGACCAATCTTCAAAACACCTTACCTGAAACGAAAACAAAGAGAATACAGTTAATATAAAAAAAATATATTCTTTAAAAAAAAAAAAAAAAAAAGCGAAGGCGGATGGACTGTATCAAGGATGACCTTCGATCAAAGGGATTAACCGGTGATGAAGTGTGGGACAGAGGTAGATGGAAAAAGCTGGTCAGAAACATCGACCCCACATAGAGGTGGGAAAAGATGCAGACAAAGAAGAAAAATATTTTTTAAACATCGACCCCACATAAAGGTGGGAAACGATGCAGACAAAGCAGAATATTCTTTTTAAAAGCAATGAATCATTGAAAAAAATTGAATCAGAAAAATCCGGCAATGAGAAAGCAAGACAACTGTTCAGGTGGCGGTAAGCTTCCAAATGGACATAAGTATAGGTATACATAAGTATACATTTTTATAGGTAGTAGGTTGGCCAGGGCACCAGCCACCCGTTGAGATACTACCGCTAGAGAGTTATGGGGTCTTTTGACTGGCCAGATAGTACTACATTGGATCCTTCTCTCTGGTTACGGTTCATTTTCAATTTGCCTTCATACACACTGAATAGTCTGGCATATTCTTTACATATTCTCCTCTATCCTCATACACCTGACAACACAGATTACCAAACAATTCTTCATCACCCAAGGGGTTACTGCACTGTAATTGTTCAGTGCCACTTTCCTCTTGGTAAGGGTAGAAGAGACTCTTTAGCTATGGTAAGCAGCTCTTCTAGGAGAAGGACACTCCAAAATCAAACCACTGTTCTCTAGTCTTGGGTAGTGCCATAGCCTCTGTACCATGGCCTTTCACTGTCTTGGGTTAGAGTTCTCTTGCTTGAGGGTACACTCGAGCACACTCTCCTATCTTATTTCTCTTCCTCTTGTTTTGTTAAAGTTTTTATAGTTTATATAGGAGATATTTATTGTTGTTACTCTTCTTAGAATATTTTATTTTCCTTTTTTCCTTTCCGCACTGAGCTATTTTCCCTGTTGGAGCCCCTGGGCTTATAGCATACTGCTTTTCCAACTAGGGTTGTAGCTTAGTAAGTAATAATAATAATAATAATAAGTATAATTCTATAAATTACTACACACCTCAGTATCTTAAATGTGAAACTTCCGAAGTTCATACTTGCAGAGAACTTTTATATGTTTTATATATTTTACTCATTACTTTTCATATATAGTTTATATCTTTGTTTTCTTTCTTTACTGGGTTATTTTCCCTGTTGGAGCCCTTGGGCTTATAGCATCCTACATTTACAAAGGTTGTAACCCGGCTAGTAATAATAATAATAATAATAATAAAATAAAAACCATAATAATAATAATAATAATAACTTTACGGTTTGATGCATGTATATTTACAATATTTCATGCGGCTCCTAATTAGCCCCTATCTTAAATAACTTACAACTTTATTGTAATACAAGATCTACCTTCTCTTTAAACTTTGACTGTAATATGTGGGATGCAATGGTCCCGACCATGAATTAATGATGAACGACATATGCCATTATTGCTACACACACACACACACACACACACACACACAAAACACCACCACCACTATATGTAATTTAAAATCAATTTTCCTCTCAATCTTCTAATTACCGAAACTATTCGTCCTATTCAAGGTGACAAATTGATTCACTTTGTTCCCGACACCACGATGGTCGTCTTGATTGAGAAAGAAAATCAACGGTGACTTTGACATTATCTCAACAAAACAAAGAATATATTTATCATTATAAAATGGGGAAAACTACCTTCGTGTCTTTTTAATAATTGAAGACACTTGAATGGGAGAAATTATTAACAAGGTAAGTTTTCTCCTGTTTCCAATTGGTGACTGATGTTCATATCTTCTAGGCGTGTAATTTAGCAGGACCCACACCCTCACTTGGAGTTACGCAACTCTTGATGGCTGCTTTTCCCGGGTCCCATACAGCAAGGGGACCCCACTCTCTACAGGACCTCCACTGTCGTTTTACCTTATTCGTTCAGAGTATTTAACGTTTCATGTCTCGTATTCTTCATTTACTGTTAAATCGTCACTGTCAAAAGACTCATGAAATAAGAAAGTCTTCAGTGTCCTCTTGAAAGCCTTAAGGTCTTCAATCCTTCGAATGGTTATTTAGGCTCGGGCCGCATATTTAATGGCTCTAGAGCCAACAATAGACATATATCTAGGTTCCAACAGTTTGAAGCCATCTGTAACTATTCTCGTGTCGACACGATTTGCTGGCTGAGCAATATGTAGCAATTTTCTAAGTATTTTGGACGCCCGGTTCCGATAACTTGGTGGGTTATTGAACATATTTTAAATTCAATCCACGCTTTAATCAGCAGACAGTGTAAATCAATTAGTATAGGGTGATCCTTTCTCTGGGTGGGACACCTTTATCAGTCTTGCTCCTCTGTTTATCATGTTTTCTAATTTCTTAAGTTGCACTTTTGGTAAATTGTAGTAGATAGAGTTGCAATAGTCAATCCTGGTAATAATACAACTTATCACAAGTTTCTTTACAGAAATTTCGTCTAAGTACTTTTTTATAAACGCAATATTTCTTAGATGATAACGAGCAGTTTTTATAGACCAAGCTAGAGAGTTGTGGTGTCCTCTGACTGGCCAGACAGTACTACATTGGATCCTTCTCTCTGGTTACGGTTCCTTACCCTTTGCCTACACATACACCGAAATAGTCTGGCATATTCTTTACAGATTCTCCTCTGTCCTCATACACCTGACAACGATGAGTTTACCAAACAATTCTTCTTCACCCAGGGGGTTAACTACTGCACTGTAATTGTTCAGTGGCTACTTTCCTCTTAGTAAGGGTAAAAGAGCCTCTTTAGCTATGGTAAGCAGCTCTCCTAGGAGAAGGACACTCTAAAATCAAACCATTGTTCTCTACTCTTGGGTAGTGCCATAGCCTGTGTACCATGGTCTTCCATTAACTTGGGTTAGAGTTCTCTTGCTTTCAGGTAAACTCGGGCACACTATTTATCTAATTTCTCTTCCTCGTGTTTTGTTAGTTTTTATAGTTTATATAAGAGATATTTATTTAATATTATTCTTAAAATATTTATTTTTTCCTTGTTTCCTCTCCTCACTGGGCTATTTTCCCTGTTGGAGCCCCTGGGCTTATAGCATTCTGCTTTTCCAACTAGGGTTGTAGCTTAGCAATTAATAATAATAATAATAATAATAATAATAATAATAATAATAATAATAATTGATAATTCCTTTTATAAGGGAATGGGAAAAACCAAATAACATGTCTTATTCAGTTTTTCAAAATCCTTCTTCCAAAGTACTCAAACATAAACATAACCTATATTTTGAGTTTGTATTGACGCTAGGTAGCATTTATCCTATTGAAAGAAACATTCTACGAACAGAAAAGGTTGCAAACAGGAACTCTCGCTCAAACTCGTTTGTTCCTTCTGTGTCTGCAACCTCACCATCCTTGTGAGCTAAGGATAGGTGGGGGTGGGGGGAAATTTGGAGGAGCCATTGCCTGGCCCTCTCTGGTCCTAGCTTGGGTGGAAAGGGGGCTTGGGCACTGAGCATATGTATGCATGGCGAGTCTTTAGTCTAGGGCATTGTCCTGCTTGCTAGGGCAGGGTCTCTGTCCCTTGTCTCTGTCATTCACGAGTGGCCTTTAAACCTTTAGATGAGAAAAACCAGATAGATACAATATATTATAATTGTGATCGTAATATAATTCGCGGTAGGAAATGTTTCCAGCTATAGAAGCCTAACTCCCCCCCCCCCCAAAAAAAAAAAAAAAAAAAAAAAAAAAAAAAAAAAAAAAAAAACCAACAACAAGACAGTTAACAATCTTAGCCAGTCCTCTATATAACCCAAACTAGTTCCTAATTGGAGAAGATTTCGACGGCTTTTTCACACACCCCTAAGAACAACCGGTGACAATGAGTTCGGGAGCCTTTTGTTTCGTGAGCATTCTCAAGTCACAGTCACTACTTCAAACCTTAGCAATAATCCTGTCAAATGAATCTCTCCTATATAATATAGAGCAAGTCTCTCTCTCTCTCTCCATATATACACACATAATATATATGTATGTATATATATGTATGTAAGTATGTATGTATGTATGTATGTATGTATATATATATATATATATATATATATATATATATATATATAATATATATATATATATATATATATATAATCTTTCCGGTCACGCACCATAGCCATACGCATATCTCGGTTTCTACGGTCCATCGGGTAGGAGAGGGAAGTAGTCATACCCTGGAGAGAGGGGGTTATGTTTAGGAAGGGTGGATGGGGATGGAAGAGTTGAATGTGTGGGTGTGCATATCTATATACACATTTAACAGTCATTTTTGACAGGTCGCGTAAAATAATTAATAGTATAATCTCCAAGTTGAGACTTGGTTCACCAAAGAACTTTTTGGAACTTTATACAATAAAATGTACGTGCGCGAATATAAATCAACCCGAGTCAATAATTTGCTTGGAATAAAGAAATTCGTACATGATAGAATATTGAATTATGCACAATTAGGCACTAGCTTCATGAACATTGGATAAATATTAGCAACAATATAGCAAAAAGACGTTTTTTTTTTACCTTTTTGTGAACTTGACTTTTGGCCCTATCACTCCCAAAATCTGATCAAATTGTCCTTCGATCATGGCCAATCATACCACCAAACTTCACGAGTCGGTCAAATACTTGTTTTGGTATGCCGATTCACAAACAAACTTACAAACAAATACATAATACAACCTTCTGGCGACGGTAACAATGCTTCAAAAGGGTCTTAAAACCAAGAACTCCAAATAACAACACTCCTCAGGTCGTAGGAGTAGCCTACATCAAAAGATCCTTTCTCTTTCACCGGTGAAGGCTTCTTGCGTAATTTGGGTCTTCCCAATCGATCATTATTCGTAACGAAGCTTTACTTGAAGCCCAAGGTGCAACTACCTGAGTTTATCAAGTGACTCGACCCAGGATAGACAATAAGCTCACAGGGAGTCATGTGAGGGAGGCGGGTTAATTTTTATAATCAGAATTCACCTCATGCTTTATTAGAAATATGGGATACTGCAAAATGAGACCGATTACTATTTAGTATGAATGGCAGACAGTTTATTCTCAGTTTAAAGGTCGCTCATGAATGGCAGAGGCAAGGGACAGTGACATTTCCCTAGCAATCAGGACAATGCACTAGAGACTGACCATATATTATATGATCAGCGCTCAAGCCTCCTCTCCACCCAAGCTAGGACCAGAGAGGGCCAGGCAGTGGCTGCTGATGACTCAGCAGATAGGCCTATAGGCTCCCCCAAACCCACCAACCTTAGCTCACAAGGATGGTAAGGTTGCAAACACTGATGGCACTAATGAGTCTGAGTGGGACTCGAACCCCCGACTGGCAAACACCAGGCAGAGACATTACCAATCAGGCCAAAGCATAAGTATACTGAATATATAAATATACAAAAAATACAGCCGTTTCCAGTCTAATGCAGGGCACAGGTCTTAGACATGTCAATTCATGTCTGGGATTTGGCCCGTTTCCATCACCACGCTGGCGAATGTGGATTAGTGATGGTGGGATACTTTAGTTTGATCGCTCAGAGCACACCAAACTAGTATGGGTGGCCCTAACTAATACAGCTTTGTTGATCATGGCGATACGAAAACCCTTTCACCACGTTAAGGTATCTCCATTCAGAAAGTGTGAGTATGTATGTATGTATTTATGTATATATAAATATATATATATCTATATATATATATATATATATATATATATATATATGTATATATGTATATATATATATAATATATATATATATATATATATATATATATGTGTGTGTGTATGTGAGAAAGAGAGAGTACAAACTTTTTTAAATAAAGATAATGTTCAAAGGCCTTTTCAAGGACTCTCCTGACAATAAAGACCATACCCGTGCTAACCATTCCACGCTCACAACTATGCAACAACAATGCCATTTCCTCTCCTGGACACTACACCAACTTCATCGTTGCGAGAGGAGGACATAAACCACCGATGGCTGGTGGTATGTATGCATTGCACACTCAAGCAAAATTCAATGGCAAGAACGGTTATATATGCCTCGGGAATATAACTTGGTCCAGGATGAATGACTAACAAGTTGGAATGAAAAAGGCTGACTCTCTCTTTCTCATATATATATATATATATATATATATATATATATATATATATATATATATATATATATAAATCACTGGTTATTCATTCATTCATTCAATCTCTCTCTCTCTCTCTCTCTCTCTCTCTCTCTCTCTCTCTCTCTCTCTCTCTCTCTCTCTCTGTGGAAAAAATAAATCATAATCATGATAATTGCCATATACATAATCAATGACAAACAAGTCATTATTTTGATTATTATTACTACATTTCCATCATTTGTTTTCTCGCCGTATACATGATTAAGGAGAGAGAGAGAGAGAGAGAGAGAGAGAGAGAGAGAGAGAGAGAGAGAGAGAGAGAGAGAGAGAGAATTTTTATTATGACCTCTCTGGTCTCATCGAGTCACTTGGAAAACAATAAACACCAATTTACAACCTACCGGCCCATAAAGACGCTCTTGAAGGAAAATAAGAAGCAATTTTAACAAACGAATTATTATTATTCATGGAATAATTAAATATAAATTATGTTATGACGATGGACACCTTTGTAACAGAAATCAACACACAATAATTTTTTTTTACAACCGTAATGAATCATAAATTGTCATTTACAAAAAAGTGATTTGGTATATGAACATCTTAAACAGTCAGTTAGTCTGTCTCTGTAAAGGCACGTTTGAGAGAGAGAGAGAGAGAGAGAGAGGAGAGAGAGAGAGAGAGAGAGAGAGAGAGAGAGAGAGAGAGAGAGAGAGAGAGAATAACCACGCACACCATTTATTGTGAACAAGAAGAAACAAGACTTGAAGGAAGAAATTAACCAATTCGTCTACCTGCGCGACTGATGTAAGCCATGATGAAAGAAACTCTCAACAGGACACAGATTGTGGAGCCACAAAGTGTGGCCTACACGTGCACGAGGGGTGAAGGGGGGGGGGGGGGGGTGGAGGGCCAAGTGCCAAGGCACTAAATTTTATTCACACACATTCACTGAGTAATCTTCGATCGAAAATAAAACAATGTGTTTCAAGGTCTGTCTTCAGTCACGTCTGGGAGTAGTTCATGCGGGTGTGTGTAAAATATATATATATATATATATATATATATATATATATATATATATATGTATATTTATATATATATATATATATATATATATATATATAATATATACACATATATATATATATATATATATATATATATATATATATTAAATTGAGAGAGAGAGAGAGAGAGAGAGAGAGAGAGAGAGAGAGAGAGAGAGAGAGAGAGAGAGAGAGAGAGAGAGAGCATTCTAATAAAACCTTGTTAACCTTCTCATTTTTTATATAAAAAATGTTGTTAATTTCAAGGAAAAGAATTTCACACAAGGTTTCAAATAAAAAAAATCCAAACATTAAGGTTGAATAAGAATTTCCTACATATGTAATAGGAGTAAAGAAAATAGGGATAAAAAAAACTGAGAAGCTATATAACTAAATTAATAATAAATATATTTTCCCAACCCCCAAAAGAAACAAAAATGTAATAAGTTACAGAATAGAGAAAGCGAAAGTCAAGAGAAAAAAAATCAAGGACAACCTTGCAATTACAACTAATCTTCAAACGAAACCCCATTCAAAAAAAAAGGAAGAAAAATTGAAAGAAAGAAAAACCTCAAGGCAGGTCCATTAATAACCGCTGGCTGGAAAGTCTTCAATCTTAATTGATGCATTCAATTTCCTCTCCCAGTTGAAAGAGGTTTTCGCTTCATTGAATTTGTGTTCTTTGCTCACTGTGAATGACGGTTATGACGATGACGATGATTATGATGATGATCATGATGGGAACGATGTAAGACGGTAGTAAAAATACAAAGAAGACACTAGAGGAAGAGATTCCATGAATGAAGGATCAGCGGTTCTCTTCAAGGGGAAATTTCCTTTTACAGTTACTCTGTAATTTACGAATTATAAAGTCTCACGCCATTATCAATTATCTTTTTTTCCCCCGACAGAGGATATCTTTTTCAGCAAAGTATTAATGGAATTTATAATTGTAAAACGAAATAAGGCGAGATTAAAAGAATGGATTTGCACTCTGACAAGAAGGCTTCGGAATGAGAGAAAAATAAAATCTAATGCGTAATTTCACAGAAATTCACAGCCCTTTCTAAGTTGGAATACCTACTGTATATATGGTGAAAAGGTTTGTGTATGGCCTTGATTGGCAAAGCTGTATTAGTCAGGGACACCCATACTAGGTTGGTATGCTGCAAGCGATCAGATTAAAGTCAACCACCATCACCAATACGCAGTGGCCAGCGTAGTGGTGAAAATGGCCAAACCCCAGACATGACTAAGGACATCTCTGAGGCATTTGTCCTGCAGTAGACAAGTAACTGATTCATTTGTTGTTGTTGTTGTTGTTGCTGTTATAAAGTATTTGGTTAAGAACCAAGTTTCCTTTTCAACACTTTAAATATTATTCAGAATTTGGGTTTCCCACACAATGGAAATGTCAAAAGATCTCCATTTTATGGCCAGGGACAATCGCTGTAGTAGTCAGGGATGAAGAAACACAACCAGGAATGTAACCATACCTTGAACGCATGTCAAACATAAACATACAATTTGTGGGGGAAAAAAAGACTAACATCTGGCGGTAATCCAAGGTCCTTCACAGAAGGATTACATGGGCACAGTTGGCGCCCGATAAACAGGTGGTATCCGGTAGGCATCTGACACATGGACCAAATTTTCCATTTGTGTGGACGTATTATTATTATTATTATTATTATTCTTACTAACCAATTTAGAAAAGCAGAATGTTACAAGCCCAATAGCTCTGACAAACAAAGTAGTCCGATGAGGAAAGGAAATAAGCAAATAGCAAATAAACTATATACGTAATGAATAACAAATAAAAATATTTCTAGGTCAGTAACAACGTTTAATTAATTAAAAATACTTAACTTAAGCCATTCCTTATGATTTCATTATTCTATTGAGGCATTATATAAAAAATTAGGTCGACTATAGTCAATTCTTTTTAGTAAGGCAGATTTGCACCGACTCGCAGGGGTGCCCTTTTCGCTCGGAAAAGTTTCCTCATCGCTGATTGGTTAGACAAGATAATTCTAAACAATCAGATAGCAGGAAACTTTTACGAGCTAAAAGGGCACCCGTGCGAGTCTGCAAATGCGCCTAATTAAAAAAATTGAGTATAGGATAACCAATAATAATAATAATAATAATAATAATAATAATAATAATAATAATAATAATAATAATAGTATTGATGCACGACTAGACCCAGCAGCAAAAGTATTTCAAAATTAAACCAAAATACAATGGAGAAATCAGTAATATATGACAGAATAATATTATCTGTTATATAGAATTTAACACAAATTAGTAGTGGAATATCAATTCAATTGTAAATATGAAATACAAACCCTCTTCCATGAAAGAAAATCACATCTTCACCAAATTTGCATAAAGAAACGGTGTTGGATTTCAATTTTAAAGGGTTGTTTTAGCGAGCTACCTCCTATTCCTTCCCTTACAATTTAAGAAGCAGGCTCATTTTTCCTTTGCCTACACATACACCGAATATTCTGGCCCGTTCTTTACACATTCTCCTCTTTACTCATACACCACACATCACAAAGATAACCGAAAAGATCATCTTCACTGAAGGGGTCAACTACTGCACTGTAATTGTTCAGTAACTACTTTCTCCTTGGTAAAGGTAGAAGAGACTCTTTGTCTATGATGAGCAGCTCTTCTAGGAGAAGGATACTTCAAAATCAAACCATTGTTCTCTAGTCTAGGGTGGCGCCATAGACTCTGTACCATGGTCTTTTTCTCTTGCTTGAGAGTAAACTTAGGTACAATATTCTATCCGTTTCCTTTATTTCATTTCCTTATTGGGCTATTTTCTGTCGGAGCAATTGGGCTTATAGCATCCTGTTTTCCACCTTGGGTTCTAGCATAGCAAGAAGTAGTAGTAGTAGTAGTAGTAGTAGTAGTAGTAGTAGTAGTAGTAGTAGTAGTAGTGGTAGTAGTAGTAGTAATCAAACTATTTTCGTCATTCATATTTTGATATACATTCGTTCAACCATTTCATAATCTCTGTTCCAACTTTTTAAACTGAGATCATAGACTAAACTTGAAATACTATAGAGATTAATAGTTTCTATTCTTCCCCCTCAATATAAACTAATCAGCATGGCGCTGATAATGCGAGCAGAAACAATATGCAAAACGGTGCTTACAAATTAATAACTGCTGTGCTATCTCTGTGTGTTATTCCAAAAAAAATTATTCAATCATGTTTGATAACTTGTTAACTTACAAATTCATTACATTGTATTTAATTACTATTTCATAAAAAACTACATCTCAAAATGCATTTGAAAGACACCAATAAAGACAAATAAATATGCGTTATTAAGATTTAAGAACTGCATCTCAACATGTATTAGAAAGACCATAATGAAATCATTACAATATACCTTTTTAAAATGGTCCGTTTCTTCACCTGTACAACGCAATCTTTACAAAATTGTCCCAACATATTTAATGTTTTTTTTTTTTTTTTTTTTTTTAGTTTAGTTTAAAATTGTAAGGATCAGTCAAGAGTTACACTCGCCAATGGCCCAACAAATCAAAACACACAAACAGTAAAAGTTCTTTTTTATTTTGATGGAGAAACAAGAAATTAGAGGAACGCAAAGCAGTCTTATTTTGCTCATAACTCCACTGCATACTTGTATTTCGATGTATTTTCTTCCAAAATTTAATGTCTTTGTATTTGGGTCATACCCTACATGTCTACTAAGAGTTCATTGACATTGGTTCAGTGATTTTTGCTTAATTTTCACAAAATAAAGAAAAAAAATATTTCCCATTTACTTAACATTGCGATTATTTTTGAAATACTGCTGTGTATTTGTACTTTGATGTAAATTATCCAAAATGCTACAACTTCATCCTTGGGTCATACCCAACAGGACTACCATGTTTGGACAAAACGGTAAAGCAGTTTTTGTGTAAAGTTGCTCACAAACAAACAACTAAACAATACACACCGTTTGCAATGTATTCATCTTTGGGTCATACCCAACACTGACTACCGAGTTTGGTCAAAATCATTACAGCAGTTGTTGTGCAAAGTTACAAACAGACAAATAAATAAACTAAGAAACAGATATGGGTGAATAAATACCCTTCGCAAAATCACAAAAATATTGAAGGCAATTTGCTCTTAAGCTTCAGCCAGTAAGGCACAAACCACTCCTTTCCTCCAAACCCAATCAATTTCGAGTTAGTTAGGAAAAGTTAATCGGAAAGTTTGCTCATTGCCCTCCTCATCTGCTATTTAATGAACTCATTTGCATGCATATGAACAAACTTACACAACGTTCAAAATTCCAGCAAGATTGAAAACCGGGTCTTATGACTGTATGTCTAATATCTGCCTTCTTCTTACGTTAAAAGGACAATCTAACATAGGATGTAATTAGGTTTCAAAACTCCCATTCTCCTCTTAGATTTTTGTTTTAGCCAATTACGAAAATCATAAAGATTGCTGTAGAGAATAAATTCATATTATTCTATTGAACTACTGAATAAGTATTTGCATTCAAAGGATTATATTACTCTGAATATCAAGAGGAAATACTCGAGGGAAATCAAACTTTACACCTTAATGACTCCCAGAGAGAGAGAGAGAGAGAGAGAGAGAGAGAGAGAGAGAGAGAGAGAGAGAGAGAGAGAGAGATCATCTTTTGAATGGCTTCACACCAGTGGTTGTGGTAACGTCCCTACTTGGCAATATGCTGGACCGGGGTTCGAGACCCGCTCAAGCTCGATAGTTTCTTGTAGTGTCTGCAACCTCACTATCCTTGTGAGCTTAGCATGATGAGATAATCAGCAGCCATAGCCTGGTACTCCTTGGTCTTATTGTCATTATTACTAGCTAAGCTACAACCGTAGTTGGAAAAGCAGGATGCTATAAGCCCAAGGACTCCAACAGGGCAAAATAGCCCATTGAAGAAAGAAAAAAATAAACTACTAGAGCAGTAATAAATAGTTAAAATAAGATACTTTAAGATCCGCAACAACATTAAAATAGATTTTTCATAAATAAACTATAAAAAGAGACTTTTGTCAGCTTGTTCTACATAAAAACATTCTCTACAAGTTTGAACTTTTGAAGTACCACCGATTCAATTATCCGTTTAGGAAGACCACTCCCCAACTTGGTCACAGCTGGAATAAAACTTCTAGATTACTGTGTAGTATTGAGCCTTATGATGGAGAAGGCCTGACTATTAGAATTAACTACATACCTAGTATTATGAACAGGATGATACTGTCCGGGAAGACCTGAAGGAAAAGCATGATCAGAATCATGAAAAATCTTATGCAACATGCATAACGAACTAATTAACGAAGGTGCCAGAGAGTAATATCTAGATTGGGTGAAAGGGGATTGGGCTCTGATTATATGTACAGAATAAATGGACAGTCTCTAGGATAGTTGTCACTCTCCCTTACTTCTGCCATCCATGAGCGACCTTTAAACCTTTAATAGACTAAAGTATTGCCTGTGACCTTCAATTGTCGGGTGACAATCAGGTACCTAATTTGCTGCCGAGTTGAACAGAGGTATTCTTAATCTTTTGGAACATGTTCATCCGGTTGGGACTCCAATGTGGTATCCTAGCCTTCTCCACTTGTCACACACACACACACACACACACACACAAACACACACAGAGAGAGAGAGAGAGAGAGAGAGAGAGAGAGAGAGAGAGAGAGAGAGAGAGAGAGAGAGAGAGAGAGAGAGAATTCCCGTCAAAAAATTGGGTTAAAGTGAGAAATTTAGAGTGAAGGCATAATCATTATTACTAGCCAAGCTACAACCCTAGTTGGAAAAGCAAGATGCTATAAGCCCAAGGGGTCCAATAGGGAAAAGTAAGCCCAGTGAGGAAAGGAAATAAGGAAATAAATAAATGATGAGATCAAATTAACAATAAATCATTCTAAAATCAGTAACAGCGTCAAAACAGATATGTCCTATATAAACTATTAACAACGTCAAAAACAGATATGTCATATATAAACTATAAAAAGACTCATGTCAGTCTGGTCAACAAATCAGAAAGAAAGACGGCAGGCATAAAGAGCTCTATTCACTACCTAAATAAGTGCATAAAGAATGCCTATCGCAATTTAGTCCCACACCCTCCGGCCACATGGGTACACAAATGGTCGCGACCTTCTAAATCCAATTAATTTCGCGTTAGTGACGAAAAGTTAATCCGAAAGTTTTCTCATACTTTCCTGCAATGTTGGCTAATGAACTCATTTGCATGCATATGAATCAAGTGGGACCGAGTTAACAATTCATGCAAGATTGAAAGCCTTCCGGCCCAAGGGCTTTCTCGTCCTAGATTGGGTTGAGTTTGCTTGGGGGAAGAAAAAGGTATTATGTCGCATGCCGGTTCCAAGATTGGACAAGAAAAGTGTAAGCGTAGAGTTTGATTTACAGTTTAGTGGGTGCAGTAATGGGACGTAAGAAGGAGCAATAAACTAAAATGGGACGTAAGAAGGAGCAATAAACTAAAATGGGACGTAAGAAGGAGCAATAAACTAAAATGGGACGTAAGAAGGAGCAATAAACTAAAATGGGACGTAAGGAGCAAAAATCTAAAATGGGACGCAAGAAGGAGGAAAACACTAATAAAGGATAAAAGGCACAAAAACTTAAATGGGACATAAGATGGCGCAAAAAAACTAAAATGAGACGTAACAAATAGTGAAAAACTCACATGGGACCTAACAAATTATGAGACGTAAGAAGGAGCGAAAAATAAAATGGGACGTAAGAAGGAGTGAAAAACTAAAAGGGACATAATGAATGATAAAACTGAAAAGGGACATAAGGAATGAAAAACTAAAATGGGATGTCCCGTAATGAGAAAAAACTAAAATGGGACGTCCTGTAAAGATCGAAAAACTAAAATGGGACATAAAGAGTGAAAAACTGAAATGGGATGTCCCATAATGAACAAAAACTGAAATAGGACGTCCCGTAAAGAGCGGAAAACTAAAATGGGACATAAGGAGGGAAAAACTAAAATGGGATTGTCCCCGTAAAGAGCGAAAAACTGAAATGGGATGTCCCATAAAGGTCGAAAAACTAAAATGGGACATAAGGAGTGAAAACTAAAATGGCACGTCCCGTAAAAGTGTGAGAAACTAAAATGAGAAATCCGTAAGGAGAGAAATAAAAAAACGGAACTTCCCGTAAGAAGGAGCGAAAAACTAAAATGGGACGTCTCGTAAAGTGGAGAGAAAAACTAAAATGGACGTCTCGTAAAGTGGAGAGAAAAACTAAAATGGGACGTCTCATAAAGTGGAGAGAAAAACTAAAATGGGACGTCTCGTAAAGTGGAGAGAAAAACTAAAATGGGACGTCTCGTAAAGTGGAGAGAAAAACTAAAATGGGACGTCTCGTAAAGTGGAGAGAAAAAACTAAAATGGGACGTCTCATAAAGTGGAGAGAAAAACTAAAATGGGACGTCTCGTAAAGTGGAGAGAAAAACTAAAATGGGACGTCTCATAAAGTGGAGAGAAAAACTAAAATGGGACGTCTCGTAAAGTGGAGAGAAAAAACTAAAATGGGACGTCTCATAAAGTGGAGAGAAAAACTAAAATGGGACGTCTCGTAAAGTGGAGAGAAAAACTAAAATGGGACGTCTCGTAAAGTGGAGAGAAAAACTAAAATGGGACGTACCGTAAGGGGGCAAGATTAATGAGTCAAGTAACTCAAAATATGACAGATAAATCTCTCACTAAACGACAATCAATCATGAAACGCGAGGTTATCTTAACTGAAACAAATAACACATTACCATACCGTGATGGCCTGCGTAAATATCGATCCCCCAAAACTTCGTACTAAAATAAAAAAAAAAATAAAAAAAAGAACATCTTGAAATTGATCGATGAATTGCAAGTATCTATAGTGAATATGACAATACACCATGTGCTTCCTAAGTAGACCATTACATGAGAAGGGATGGGGAGATATATTAGGAGGATGGGAGGGGGAGGGATGGAGAGGGAAGGAGAAGGGGTTGGAAAACACAAAGCTTTTGAGGAAATATCTCTTACAGGAAATGGATCTGAATCCACACCTGTCCATTCAATCCACATCCTGAGTTTCCCTTTAACACCAATCAGCGTTAATGATCTAAATGACAGTTCCCGTCCATAACAGTACAATCAATCTCCATTAAATTTGTATCACCCTACTTAATGATGTGCCCTACGGAGCAAAAGGACAGGGCAACTTCCGTCAAGGAAATAAAACCCAATAGTTATCTAATCCTTTCAAAGGATCATTTAATTGTTTCGTGTCTCCTATCTTTCCGTTCCAAGATGTTACTTTTCAAATCATCATCATTAGCCGTTGCTAGTCCACTACAGGACAAAGGCCTCAGACATGTACTTCCACACTCGTCTGTTTATGGTCTTTCTATGCGAGTCCACACCTGCAGACTTTCTTACCACGTAAATCCATCGTTTCCTCTTCCTTACCCTACTTCTCTTGCAATCTCGAGGTACCCATTTCGTTATTCTTCTTGTCTATCTATTCTCTATCATTCTCATTATATGTCCTGTTCATGTTCATTTCTTCTTCTTGCGCATTCTTAGAATATCCTCTACTTTAGTTTGCTCTCGTATCCACGTGGCAGGAAATACAACCTTCCACAACATAACATCATGGATAATAACAAAAAAAGTAAACGTATGATAATACTATTATTACTAAATTCCTGTTCATTTATGGCCTCAGATAAAGATAAATAATTGAAAACGTAATTTACAAACATAAATTATTCAATAAAGTTTAACTACAGACACATTTTATTATACAAAATGATGTTCTTCAAGATGGGTTACATAAAAAGCCTGATTTTTCTCTAGTGGGAAATGGTGGGCCGTCAATTTTAATCAAATTAGATTATGAAAAAGAGATGACAGTTTTTTATAAAATATACCGAGCAAGGGAGAACTCATATCACTGCTATAGTCCAAATAAATTTCAAACTCCCATCAAAATTAATTCAGCCACTTAACATTTCTTAAAAAACCTTCGAACAGTTCTAGAGTAAAGCCCCAAAATGGTTATTCTTACCACATACGGGAAGCAGCTTCTTATCATAATTAGAGGAAACATCATCCTCTCCACTTATCTCGATGTCATACTTTGGAATGACATTCCTTTCTCCCTTGCACAAAACTCTTGACGATAGCAGATACGGCGGATGAAATATAGTTTATATGGTACGTATTAGCTTACAGAATAACAGAAAAAAATACTATAACAATTTTTTTTGTATCATCATCATCTCATAAGCCTAGACGATATGGACCTCAGTTAGATATTGCCAGTCGTCTCTATCTTGAGCTTTTTAATAAACACTTCACTCATCACCTACTTCACGCTTCATAGTCCTCAGCCATGTAGGTCTGGGTTTTACAACTTTTCTGGTACCTTCTGGAGCCCAATTAAAGGTCTGGCGAGCTAATCTCTCTTGAGGAGTGCGAAGAGCATAACCAAACCATCTCCATCTACCCCCTAACCATGATCTCATCCATATATAGCAATCGAGTAATCTCTCTTATGGTTTCAGTTCTAATTCTGTCCTGCCATTTAACACTCAATATTCTTCTGAGGGCTTTGTTCTCTAATCTATAAAATCTGTTGGATATTGTTTCGTTGTCATACCATGATTCATATCCATACAGTAACAACGACCTCACTAAACTGATAAATAGCCTGCTTTTTATATGTAATTTCGGGCGATTTGATTTCCGAATTTTACTTAACCTTGCATTCTGATTTTTTTCCAATCTTTCATTAAATTCCAATTCGAAAGATACTGTATTAGAGATCATAGTAGCTAAATATTCAAATAATTCTACTTCATTAATCCTTTTTCCTTTCAACGATATTTCATCTTCCATTGCATATTCCGTTCTCATCATCTCTGTCTTTCTTCTATTTATCTTGAGCCCAACCTCATATGATATTTCCTGCATTCTAATAAGCAAACATTGCAAATCCTGTGGCGTTCTGCTAATAAGGAGACAGCGTCATCGACATACTCTATGCCTTTTTAAATTAACAAAATAAGAAAAAACTCCATTATTGCTAAGAAACGCCATACACTAAATCTACATTAAAAATCCGGTAAAGTATATTTTTCCACGAAAAGATTATTTTTCAGATATTTCCCAAAATTTTACGAAACATTCCAGACAGTATTTCCCCCATAATTTCCACTGAAATTAATAACATTTACTTCATTAAGGCTGAACAAAATATATAAATGGCATAATTACAAGAAAGAACAAGCATTCATTGAACAACTATTCTCTCTCTTCCAACTGATGAAATGGAGACACCAGACTTACAAGGATTTCTTCCCCGAAAAATTGCATATGAAAGAAATATCACACACACAAACACCTCTTATTCCCAGCAGCTACTACTGTTTATCTAATAAGGCCATAGTAACACCTGACGAAATATGAATTTCATAAGTATGCATGTAATCATGAAGTCTATGTTTTAAGATTCACTAGTTATCACCAAAGTTAAAAAAATTAACAAAAGATACAGAATTTGGAGGCATAATGTTAACCAGGAACCACGTCATTTAAAGATTAAAGGCAGTATGATAGCCGTAATGGCATTACAGAATTTAACTAAAACAATTTTTCACCTATATATCTCATCTAAACATCTATTACGACGAGAGACAAGCAGACTGCCATTATAGAAGTCTCCAGCAAACATGTACAGTATGACCATCAGTTCCTTAACGTGGAGAAAGGGTTTGAATATCACCATGATCAAGTAGTCAGGGCCACCCATACTAGGTTGGTTTGTTGTAAGCAACTAGATGAAAATCTCTCGCCATTATCAATTCACGTGGTGATGAAAACTGGCAAAACTCCAAACATGAATTGACTTGTCTGAGGACTTTGTCCTGCAGTGGAATAGAAACGCCTGCACTTGTTGTACTATGTAAAAGGTTTCCAGACACTTACAACAATGAAGTATTCATGACGACAATGTGGAATGACAAACTCATTGATGAACTGACTAGCATCCTCTTCTTCAGTAAATCTATGCAATGCAGTCAATCTTTCAGGCGGTTAGATCGAAACCCATTCAACAGTGGAGAAATAGTTTAGTTGACAAGCTAAGTGAGGCAGGACGATAGACAGCTATCCACAGAACAGTCAAACTTTCCATAAAGTTTGTTCGAAATCCATTCAAACATGCGGGAGTTGTAATGACAAGGTAAGTATAACAGACAAACGAATGGACAGAGAGAAGGATCAAGACAGATCAAACATCCTCCATCCAAACAGAATGATTCAAGATAATGAAGTAAATAAGACATTCGGTGCGCAACACAAGGACAACTAATTTCTCTTCACGAAATTTATGCGGGATAATCTACTCTTTTGCTATGGTCAGCAGCTCTTCTAGGAGAAGGACACACCAAAATCAAACCATTGTTCTCTAGTCTTGGGTAGTGCCATAACCTCTGCTCCATGGGCTTCCACTGTCTCGGGTTAGAGTTCTCTTGCTTGAGGGTACACTCCATCTTAGTTCTCTTCCTCTGGTTTTGTTAAAGTTTTTATAGTCTATTTAAGAAATATTTATTTCAATGTTGTTACTGTTTGTAAGATATTTTATTTTTCCTTATTTCCTTTCCTCACTGGGCTATTTTCCCTGTTGGAGCCCCTGGGCTTATAGCATTCTGCTTTTCCAACTAGGGTTGTAGCCTAGCAAGTAACAATAATAACAATAATATGAACTATGAATCAAATACTTCAACAACTAAGAAACTGCATTGACAGAAGGAACACCTCCCTTCATCAACATCTTTGCATGATGGGCTACTCTTTCACCAGGTTTGACTGAAACCTCTGTGTTATGGTGGTATAATCGAAACGTCCGTGCCTGACGATGGGCTGGACTGGGGTTCGAGAACCACTCAAGCTCGATAGTTTATTGTAGTGTCTGCAAACTCACAATCCCTGTGTGCTAAGGAAGGGGGGTTTGGAGGGAATCTATAGATCTACCTGCTGAGTCATAAAAAGTCATTGCCTGGCCCTCCCTGGTCCTAGTTTGGGTGGGGATGGGGCATGGATGCTGATCATATGTACAGTATATATGGCCAGTCTCTAGATCACTGTCCTGTTCCCTTGCCTCTGCCATTCATGATCGACTTGTAAACAGTGTAGGAGGAATTGCATTGAAAAGGGACGATTAACACAGGCATTAATGGACACGTGTGATCAAATTTCCTTCGTGCTGGTCTACCTTGAAACAAAAGTTGAAAGTTGAAATTCCCTCAACTATGTAGGACGAATTGTGATGGCAAAGTAAATGACAAAGTCAAATACATAACAATAACAACAAAAGCAGCCGTTTCTAGTTCACTGCAGGGCAAAGGCCTTATACATACCTTCCTTATTCATGTCAGGGGTTTGGTCAGTTTTCAGCAACACGCTAGCCAGTGCGGATTGGTGATGGTAAGGGACTTAAGTCTGATTGCTCATCGCAAACCAACCTATTATAGGTGGCCCTGATTAGTACAGTTTTTGCTGACCATTTCGATCCAAAAATCCTTTCACCACGTAGATCGGCGATATACAAACCCTTTCACCACGTTAATCCGCGATACACAAATCTTTTTACCACCTTGATCGGCGATACAGAAAACCCCCTTTCACCACGTTAAGGCATCGCCATTAAGAAAAGGGAATGTCAAACAATGAAGACAGGTTCTCCTTAGAACCGTGTAAAAGTGGAAATGCCAACGCAAGTTTGTCGATCACACTAGAAAACAGAAAGACAGACACCCATATGAATAAACTATAGTCAATTTTTTTAATGAGGCGCATTTGCACTGGCTCGGAGGGGTATCCTTTTTGCTCGGATAAGTTTCCTAATCGCTGATTGGTTGGACAAAATAATTCTATCCAATCAGCAAGCAGGAAACTTTTACCGAGCTAAAAGGGCAT
>NC_090757.1:61837470-61847470 GCF_036898095.1 Palaemon carinicauda | reverse complement strand
AAATAACCCAGTGAGGAAAGAAAATAAGGAACTAGATAAATGATGAGAACAAATTAACAATAAATCATTCTAAAAACAGTAACAACGTCAAAACAGATATGTCATATATAAACTATTAACAACGTCAAAACAGTAGTAGTAGTAGCAGTAATAATAATAATAACAATAATATAATAACTCCATAAGGAGAAGAATAAACGTTTAAATTAAAATGTAACACTTCTTTTATAACAATGTTGCCACCAGATATTTACCTCAGAAGTTAGAGTTCCAAGGATTTTGGATGTCTCAAAGACTTTTTATTCCATCCGGGGAGAATCCATTTGCTCTTGGGTAGAGCGACTTGGTTTGAACGTCCAGAGTTCCAAAGGGTCTAGTCTAACTTATTCTTGAACTCGTTTACCATGTTACTGTTTACTACATCCGCTGGTAGTCTGTTCCATGAATTTGAAATTTTGAAAGTAAAGAAATTAACACATTGAGTGATGCTGTATCTTTTCAATTCCAGTTTGTAACCGTTACTTCTGGACTGGTTTGTGATGAGCAGGAATAGATTGCTATAATCTACATTTGTTATTCTTTTAAGAATTTTAAAGTCTTTATTAAATGTCCCCTTAGTCGTCGAGTTTGTAGATCAAATAAGTTCAAACGTTCTATCCTCCTTCTATATCCAAATTGCCTTAGTGTTGGAACTAGTTTGGTGGCCATAGCGTATACTGCTTCCAATCTATCTATATCCGTCTGAGTACTTGGAGACCAGAATTGGACTCCGTATTCTAGATAGGGTCTTACTAGTGATGTGTACTGCTGAAGTACAGTGTATTTGCTCTGTTTGAATTGTCTCAGAGAGAGAGAGAGAGAGAGAGAGAGAGAGAGAGAGAGAGAGAGAGATGATAAAATTGATCTCAGTGAAAAAGGAAAATTGTTTTTCAATAAGACTTAATAGCATTACAATGAGTTTGCAGATATTACAAGAAACTATCGAGCTTGAGCGAGTCTCGATCCCCAGTCCAGCCGATTGCCATGCAGGGATGTTTCCGAAACCACAATATTGAGATATCACTACAAAATCCTCCGAACATAGCATACAATTACCCTCAAAGCCTTCAAATCAGTTTATCACTTGACACTCCAAAAACTATTAAACCTATAAAATACCTTTTAAAGGAATTATTTACTTACGGTATAACCTCATATATAATTTATCAAATACTACAAGAGAAAATAACAACAAACATTTATTGTTATGTTATGAATCTGGTCAAGAGTTGAAAAAAAAATTCTAAAGAAACAATAATCCCCGTTTACAAAAACGATATATGTTCCCAAATTATCAGAACAAAAAGATTCCTCATAACTACAGTAAGAAAAATAACGTTCGTGGACTCAAAATAATATTCTCGTTGTTCTATTGAAGCAATTAATGAGACACACAAACACAGGGTATGAAAAATGGAGCACAAAACACAGCCTACTGCTTTTCACAAAAACATGAACTGTTTGTTATTTCCAGCGTGATGACTTCATTTGCTGACGAATAGAGAAAATGGTGAATGTGATTTGATTTAGGCCAATAATCAGAGAACAATCCTCAATAATCTGTTGAATGTTTAAAGGTCGCTCATAAATGGCAGAGGCAAGGGGCATTGACAGTGCTCTAAACTAACCATATATACATATGATCAGCGTCCAAGCCCCTCTCCACCCAAGCTATGACCAGGGAGGACCAGACAATGGCTGCTGATCATTCAGCAGGTAGATATAAAAGCTCCCCCAAACCCCCTTCCTTAGCTGACATAGATTGCAAGGTTATAATTACTACAAGTAATTATCAAGTTTGAGCATGGCCTGAACTCCAGTCTAGCATAACGCCAGGCAGGGACATTTGCAATAGACTACCACAACCTAAATAACGATAACAAAGAATATACGGCCCTTCTCTTGTTAAAGTAACTATTACAATATTCTATTTAAAAACTGAAAGCTTTCAGGTACGATTTTTAATAAAGAAAGTTCGCCCAAGTTAACATCAAACTTTTCGTGGTATCTTTCCAAATCGCGAACCAATGAGTTTCATATTTCAACAGCTTTTTCTATAATAATATTAAGAACAAGAACAACAACAACAATAATAATAATAATAATAATAATAATAACAACAACAACAACAACAAAGCCTCTGTACCACAGACTTGCACTTTCTTAGGTAAGAGTTCTCTTACTTGATGTTATACTCAGGCACTCCTCTTTATTTCCTTATTTCCTTTGCTCACTAGGCTATTTTCCCTGTTGGAGACCTTGGGCTTATCGCATTCTACTTTTCGAACTAGGGTTGTAGCTTAGCTGCTACTAATACTACTACTACTACTACTATTACTACTACTACTACTACTACTACTACTACTACTAATAATAATAATAATAATAATATCTCATCAGAAACAATAATGCAAAAATAATATTAGTCATAAGCAATGAGATCTTAGTTACTATGGGAGAATAATATCTTGTTAGCAGGTACAATAAATCCTGAACAAAGAGCAATGCATTGTAAAATATCGTAAGCAAATGTTTAATGAAAGCAGAGCTTTGCAGCATTCTAATTACGAAGGACTTTCATCTCCACATACAGCAAAACCTGATGAGAAATCTCTCTATATCAGAAACGTTACTTACAATTCAATCACAGCTTAACCGTACGATTATATAAAAAAAAATGGTCAGACTATTTCCCCTACATAAAAGAGTAATTGTTTGGCTATTTGTATATGTATGTATGTATATATATATATATATATATATATATATATAAATATATAAATATATATACATACATATATATATATATAATGTTTATTTAATGAAACTTTGAGCAGCATTGCCAGGCGTATGACTACTTGGTCTCTCTCCATCCCTCGGGTAAAAGGGAGGTTGAAGTAGGCACATTCTGGTGAGTTTGTACCCCGAAAGATACACTCGCCAACCACAATATCATACAAATTGCCGAACCAGCCGGTTATAGTTAGAAAAGGGGGAGGGGTGGGAAGGGCTGGATCTGGGTGTGCTGTGTGCACATCTGCATAAATATTTAGCCGTCATTCCTGACGGGTCGCGTACACTTGTATAAAAAAGATCACGGACTAACAAAGAAGCGAAAACCCTGACCAGCCAAATAATGCCGTGTAAATGGCGGACAATGAGAAAAATACACCTGACCACAGAAGCCAAGCTTGTAGAAAATCGATGGGAGTGCGCCGTACTTCCGTATTCTAACATAAAACCTAATATTTCCCCAGTCAAAAAGCAATCATGAAATTCAACAAGGTGCATAAGATGCCTCGCCACAAAAATTGCTATATTATTTTCCCCAACAAAATTTAATGATTAGCAGGCACCGTCATCAAAATAATTAATCCAATTACCCTGGAGAATCTCCACATAATGACGCGTTAGGGTGGTGTGTGTAGCATGCGCCATAGAGGGGATGGAAGGAGTGGGGTTGGGGTAATGGAGGACAGAGCAGGGGGTCCTCACCGTGTTTGGAGGATGACTGCCGTAATGCCGTGGAGGAGATACCGGCAGTTTAGTTATGTACCCTTCTCTCTCTCTCTCTCTCTCTCTCTCTCTCTCTCTCTCTCTCTCTCATTACGGGGCATAAAACGAAATAAAAACGTGAAATTCCTGTGAATCAGAACTACACTTAGATAACTTCTATTAGAAATACAGCTTAGATTCTCTCTCTCTCTCTCTCTCTCTCTCTCTCTCTCTCTCTCTCTCATTACGGGGCATAAAACAGAATAAAAACGTGAAATTCCTGTGAATCAGAACTACACTTAGATAACTTCTATTAGAAATACAGCTTAGATTCTCTCTCTCTCTCTCTCTCTCTCTCTCTCTCTCTCTCTCATTACGGGGCATAAAACGGAATAAAAACGTGAAATTCCTGTGAATCAGAACTACGCCTAGATAACTTCTATTAGAAATACAGCTTAGATTCTCTCTCTCTCTCTCTCTCCTCTCTCTCTCTCTCTCTCTCTCTCTCTCTGATATACATACAAGCATACAATGCATTCGACATTTCAATGCATGCAACATAAAGGGGGAAATACTGTAAAACCTACCGCAAACGTGAAAACATAAACTAAGCACAGGTCGTAATCACAAATGTCATTTCTACATCCAATACTAATTAAAGGATAAGCTGCTGATAAGAAGAGGTCTTTTATCCTGCCAATGCCATTAATTAATGTAGACACATATGACCAGCGTGCTTGGTGAGCTCTCTTATAATGAGCCACGCAATAGAAAAATATATCATGTGAGCTTATAAGTAAATTCCAACAGTCATCTATATCATTTTATATGCCCATGTATTATTTTCCTCTGTGGCTGAAAATAAAGAAACATTCTGAGACAAAGTCAAAGAGGACAAATTGTCTCTTATTTTAACAGAATTCTGTAACTTTATCATGACTAAAAAAAAAAAAGGTTGATTACTAAAACACCGTAACATAATAAATATCAAGAAATTAAAAAACAGTCGACCATGTAGATTCACCTTGATGAAAGAAACTGTGTCCATTCAGTCCATCTATTACGCATCGTCTGTAAAAAGACAAAATGTGCGCTACTGAGACGATTTGTTTCTGTGATGATGGTACAATTGGCTTCATTAATTCCAGTATAGTTCACGGGGAGCTTTCTCTGTTTAACAAAAGAGAAAGTGTTGGCAAAGTTGCCTATAACAAAGTCGCTGAGCTTGTAAATACATGTTCAAAATCATATTTATTAACTTTAAGATGTCCTGTACAACAAAATATTGTTATTTGCTTAACACCACCTCGTTAAATTTATAAAAATGCTTTCGAACACGTGTTTATAGGCTCAGTGGCTTTGTTTTACAGAGAGCATTGGCAACAGTTTCTCCTTTCGTAAGCCTGCTACTATGTAGCGTACAGTTTTCAAAAAAGAAGAAAAAAAAAAGGGCATGCTCCATTCGTCCTTTTACTGGTGATTAGACAAGGTATCCTCAGATACAGAGAAGAAGATGGATATGGCAGAGATGAGAATGTTGAGATGGATGTGTGGGGTGACAAGAAGAGATAAAATACGGAATGAGGTAATTAGGGGTACCACAGGAGTTAGAAAACTATCAGAAAAGATCCAAGAAAGTAGACTGAGGTGGTATGGTCATGTCATGAGAAGAGATGAACAGTATATTGGGAGGAGAGTGATGGAAATGGAAGTACAGGGAACGAGGAGGAGAGGGAGACCAAAGCGAAAGTGGATGGACTGTATCAAGGATGACCTTCGATCAAAGGGATTAACCGGTGATGAGGTGTGGGACAGAGGTAGATGGAGAACGCTGACCAGAAACATCGACCCCACATAGAAGTGGGAAAAACTTCCACATTTGCGGCTTCTTACACATATAATGAAGGCTTACAGCAGCGTATCTGGATGTACTCTTGCGTTTTCTGTATATTAAGGTCTTCCCTTTGCAATAAATCTTTGGCAGCATATATCGGATTCTATCCAACCATTTCTAAGCGTTCCTCTCCCAACCCCCTCAATGAATAAACGATTTTGAGTTTTTTGGCATCCTGTCATCGAATGTCATTGACGCCGATATTATTTGTTGTCAATAAACTATAGAAGATAATTCCCTTTAAAAACATAACATATATTACTATAAAACTTTAGATAGCTTTCGGAAGACCTACTCCTGAAATAAATTTGAAAATGCCACTAACATCGTACTAGACATCCTCCCCAACAATTTTGGTAAGGATGAACCTGCCATTCCCACCTCGAGCCTCCAACAGATATCTATTTCTAAGGTCCTCAAGAGTAGGGTATTTAGTCAATAAATCCTTCACTGTCCGGGGTACCAAATAGTCATCAGAATATGGCTGGTGTTGGCCAGTCGCCAAAAACTCGTGTGACAAATGTGTGGCCAATGCAAAGCCTACTAAGAGTTGTCTCTCACTTTCGGGGCGTCATATGTCATATCATCCCACAAAGGAGATAGAACACTTGTTATTTTGATCATCATCCTATTTCCATTTAGTGTCCAAATACTACAGGTAAATTAAAAAAAAACACCCTCTTATGCTTGGTAAAATGTCATTACAGAATGGATATTTTCTTGGATGCAATTCAGCTGCAGCTTCCTTAGCTAATCTATCTGCCTCCTCATTTCCAGGTACACCTACGTGTGCCGGAACCCAGACAAACTGAACCGTTTTACCTCTCAGCTTAATAACAAAGTCACTCTAAACTTTTAAAACTAAAGGGTTACTGGAATAAAAGCTTATAACGCTTCTAAGACACTTCTTGCATCACTAAGAATTGTTAAATTGCCCTCCTCCTTTAACGCTATTTTTTCAATATCAGTCAGTATGCTATATAGATTCGAGA
Source organism: Palaemon carinicauda (assembly GCF_036898095.1). Taxonomy (NCBI): domain Eukaryota; kingdom Metazoa; phylum Arthropoda; class Malacostraca; order Decapoda; family Palaemonidae; genus Palaemon; species Palaemon carinicauda. The sequence goes on along the minus strand of NC_090757.1, from coordinate 61,841,050 downwards.
GTAAATATAGCTGATACCAGAGGAAGTGCACCTCTTCAAATAAAGGAACTGCTATTTACTACAAATCCACCGGCAGCATAGAATTTGGAGCTGTCAGTTCAGATAAAAGTCAACTCGCTATATTCTTCATGTTCTATAAAAATAGACTGGGCTTCTCGGCTATTCATGTTCTTTTTACCAACAAAATATCTACAGAAAGATATCTAAGACAATATTTCCACGGATGGGTTGGTGATAAATGTAAGCACTTTATTTCTAATTCAAGATACCCTGGTCCTTCCTTTAATCTATGGTTGTGGTTGCCTACTGGATAGTTTCTTGTAGTGTCTATAACCTTACCATCCTTGTGAGGTAAGGATGGGGGGTTTGCGGGAGTCAATAGGTCTACTTAATGAGTCATCAGCACCCATTGCCTGATACTTCCTTGTTCTAGCTTGGGTGAAGAGGGCTTGGACACTGATCATATATGTATATATGGTCAGTCTCTAGGGCACTATCACTGCCCTTGCCTCTGTTATTCGTAACAGGACATTAATTCCTTTTTTCAGATTCTATGTCTTAACAGTTCTCACCATACCGAGTGTTCTTACGCCACATATATTGTGCAAACAGTTTATTCAACAAACTCCACATTTCTTCTTTCATTCAGTCACACAAAGAATTAACTTCCATAAAAGAGAGTTGGTTCAACAATCCCTTTATATGATCCTATCTTGGCTTTTGATCTTCAGAACACGCACTGTTACGTTTCTCGCTTTACCTCTCATGTGAATAACTTCTTCTCTCCTCTTATCATCCCATATACTTTTACCAAAATACTTAAAACTGTCCAAATCGACATTCACAGCTAAAGTTCTTGAGTTCTATTCACCATCACACTATAACTTGCTCACTCGCATTGACTCTCAACTTTACCCTCTTAAAAAGTTTCAGTTTCTAGATTTTACAATTTATCTTTCCTAGCCCTGGTCAGCACAGTATTCTTTAAAAACATCAACCATTTCCTACTTCACGATTCCTTTTCTTTATCCCATTACTTAACTAAAAAATTTGAGTATATAATTTTTAAGATGTTTAAAGGTCGGTCATAAATGGCAGAGGAAAGACTGAAAATACGCTGAAGACTTATCATATTTACATATGATCAGTGGCCAAGACCCTTCTCCACCAAAGCTAGGACGAGGGAGGGCCAGGCAATGGCTGTTGATGATTAAGCAGGTAAACCTATAGGCTCACACAAAACCCCATCCTAAGCTCACAAGGATGGTATTGTAGCAGACACTACCAGAAACCATCGAGCACGAACGGGTCTCAAACCCCAGTCCAGCAGATCACCGGGATCAAAGGGAATGAATAAATCAAAAGTAGAAAGGAATAAAATTAAGAAAATAGTGTACTGGTATTTTACATCGAGAAAAAAATCATCGTATAAAAGAGGAGAAAGTCATACATTTATTTATTCAAGGTTTTGAATAATCTGGCGACAGATGAATATTGGGCATGTACTGTATTACAATCTCTCAATCATTTCAGTAAAATAACATATTTTCTACCAGAGATAATATATTTCTGAATGAAATATTGGCGTTGAAAAGAGAAATATCAAACTCCACTTTCTGAAATTAAAATCAAACTATTTGCGTCTCTGTAAAACTAAAACGTAAAGACAAATAGCTTAACGATCAAACGTTTTTTTTTACACACCAGACTATCCATTAATGTGAAATTTGCTCTTCTTATTAGCACGTAGACGTTGAAATTTGCATCGACCGGGTGTCGAAAGAAGTTTGCCAATAATAACTTATATAAACTAGAAATCGTGAACAATACAAGCGATCTAGACTAGAGGACTGCCTAGAAAAAGAGATATCTAGATTCCCTTTCCAAAACACAGAGAACTAAAACCACACAACGAGAGAGAGAGAGAGAGAGAGAGAGAGAGAGAGAGAGAGAGAGAGAGAGAGAGAGAGAGAGAGAACGATTGTCTCAAGCAGACTATTATGATGGTGCTGTCTGCCAATTAAGTCCTATTGTGATAAGAAACAACAATGAAGAGGTTATGCCGCTCTGTACCGAGAGAGAGGGAGAAAAGGAACGCCGCGATTCAAGACCACAACAATAAGACAATACTTAAAAATATCATGATGAAAAAATTAGCTAAAAACTCATGCAATTATGGTAGCTGACACCGCACGCTCACAAAGACGGGAATGCTGTGTAGTGTATGCGCCCATGATGTACAGTCGAATAAAGGAATTCCTGGCACATCACGCTCTGAGGAAGTGCACCCTGTCACACCCTCACTAAGCTGCGGGTAACCAACCAGACAAATATAGGAGAGATAACGGAGGTGGTCAGTGGGGCTACGCAGAGGAACTCTCCGCTCAGTAATGGTGTGATAGGGTGCATTTGCTCAGAACAAAGTGTGCCAGGAACTCCTGTATCCAACTGTACATTTCCATGAGAGGGACATCAAGGATATTTGAGATAATAAGTAGATTAAACAATAAACCAAAAAGAAAATGAATAAATCATAAATTATTTAGTTGCTTCTGAAGAGTACTTGTAATGAAATAAATTATCTAGTTGCTTTTGAAGAGTACTTGTAATAAAATGAATGATACCAGACACTCTGAGCATCATGCCAGAACTTTGAATTGTGACCAAAGGTCTGGGTAATATCATTAAGAGTATTAGAGGTGTCACGGGAAGTGAAGAGAAATAATATCCAACTGAAAAAATAGACGAATGTTGACTCTTTTCTATTAATAAGTATTTCTTTCAGAGCGATTTTATGACGCAAATAATAACAAATGTAGAAACGTAACTCAATTACTATTTTAAATGTAAATATTTCTTATTACCTATCGAGAATATTCATAAATTTAACATGAGCTGCAAGTTGAGGAACACATCATTGGAAACTTGTATTAAGACTCTCGTGTCGATGTTAATATAGCTTTAACTAACAACAATAATAATAGTAATAATAATAATACTGTACTAATAATAATAATAATAATAATAATAATAATAATAATAATAATAATAATAATAGTACTAATAATATTATTAATTCTAATAATAATAATAAAATAATAATATTATTATCATTAACTATTAATAATAATAATAATAATACTAATAATAATAATAATGATAATAATAAAAATAATAATAATTATAATAATAATAAAAATTATAACAATAATAATAATATTACATATATACCAAGGCACTTCCCCCAAATTTGGGGGGTAGCCGACATCAAACAAATGAAACAAAAAAGGGGACCTCTCCCCTCTATGTTCCTTCCAGCCTGACAAGGGACTCAACCGAGTTCGGCTGGTACTGCTAGGGTGCCACAGCCCACCCTTCCCCGTTATCCACGACAGATGAAACTTCATAATGCCAAATCCCGTACTGCTGCTACCCCAGCGGTCACCCAAGGCACCGGAGGAAGCAGCAGGGCCTACCGGAACTGCGTCACAATCGCTCGCCATTCATTCCTATTTCTAGCAAGCTCTCTTGCCTCTCTCACATCTATCCTCCTATCACCCAGAGCTTTCTTCACTCCATC
>NC_090757.1:61832470-61834970 GCF_036898095.1 Palaemon carinicauda | reverse complement strand
AAAAGCAGATAAGTTACATCAACTCTCAATACAGTTCCACACAAAGGTATTAAATATGAATATGGACAGTTTCAAAACTGCAAGATACTCTTGTGGATCTATATACAATTAATTTGACTTTTACAGGTACTGTAGGCGGGGGACGAAATATCATTGTTACGCCGCCCCTTTTCAGTCCCAATCTCACCACAGAGAACCAAGTCTTACCTTAAATCACCATCGCGTCGCCGCCCCAAACTAGATTAAAACTTTAAAGACCGCTCATGAATAGCAGAGGATAGAAGGACAATGCCCTGACTCCTAGAGACTGACCATATATACAAAGGATCAGCGCTCAAGACACTCCGCACCCAAGCTACAACCAAGGAGGGCCAGGCAATGACTGCTGATGATTCAACAGGTAGACCTAGAGGTTCCCCAAAACACCCTATCCTTTCCTCAAAAGGATGGTCGAGTTGCAGACACTACAAGAAACTACTGAGGTTGAGCGGGATTCAAAACCCGGTCCGGCGATCGCCAGATTGGGACGTTTCCAATAGGCACCTCCTCTACCCATCTCTATTCCCCTGCATGCAACAGTGCAAGCAACAGCCAGCAGAGGCGCCAAGCGACACGAAATCCAAGGTGGCAATCACCATGTTTGCTTTCAATTACGTCACATGATTTACCCGTTCACTTTAAAGCTGCCTCAGCATCAATAAACAACGGGAGCGCCGCCCCAAAACATTTACCTCACTCTCATAGCCACTGAAACCCTCTTTTCTAGACCCCAAATGTTCGTGCATGCACTCTCGCATGCGCACGAACACCTGTCTTTTATAATATAGTTGAAACTTCTTTGTAAGATTGCAGGCTTTGAATTTTGTCACATTTTTCTTTACACAGGACCTAAGTACGATATCCTAGTAGTCAATGGACACATCCACAGTCATCATCATCATCATCATAATAATAATAATAATAGTAATAATAATAATAATAATCATAATAATAATGATAATAATAATGATAATGCACACGCATACACACATTTATTCATATATATATATATATATATATATATATATATATATATATATATATGCAACACACACATATATATACACACACATATATATATACACACACACATATATATATATATATATATATATATATATATATATATATATATACACACATACACATTAGGTACAGTATATATACATAATACACAATAAAAGCAGCCGTTTCTAGTGCACTGCAGGACAAAGGACTCAGATATGTCAATTCATGTCTGTGGTTTGACCTGTTGTTATCATCACTCTGGCTAGCACGGACTGGTGATGGTGAGCGATTTTCGTCAGATCGCTAACAACAAACAAACCTATTAAGGGTGGCCCTGACTGGTACAGCTTTGCTTATCAAATCCTTTCACCACGTTAAGGTATCCCTACTGATATATATCCCTTTGAGTGTGCATACCTTAACAAGGTGAAAGGGTTTATGTATCGCCATGATCAGCAATGCTGTACTATTCCGGGACACCAATACTAGGTTGGTTTATAAGAACGATCAGTGAAGTTTCCCAGCATCACCAATCCGCAATGATAATGGCCAAGCCACAGACATGATTAAGGACATGTCTGAGGCCTTTGTCGTGCACTAGACTAGAAACTGCTGCATTTGTTTATATATATATATATATATATATATATATATATATATATATATATATATATATATATATGTAAGCCACAACTAGTCCACTGTATGACAATGGCTTCAGACATATCCTTCCATTACTGTCAGTTTACTGATTTTCTTTGCCAGTCTATACCAGCTAATTTTCCTACTTCGTTAATCCAATATATATATATATATATATATATATATATATATATATATATGTGTGTGTGTGTGTGTGTGTGTGTGTGTGTGTGTGTGTGTGTGTATCTATGATGCAAAATAATAGCATAAAATCCCAGACATATGTCCCTAAGTCTGAGTGAGTGTGAGAGCAAATCTCCCATCTGTCTCTTTCCTACAGTACAGTAATCCAAACCACCTCATTCTGAGGCCACACTATTCACCCTTCAAACAATTCAAAACATTCCAAGACGTGAAAAATAAAACAGGACATAACCTAAAGAACCTCATCTCCCACATAATTTCGCCAACATAAAAAAATTCTCTAACTCCGGGAATGTCAGAAATGCTGGGAAGGACCTGGTGGTGGGGAGAAGCTGCATCTGGAACCTAAGGATCTGGTCGAGGAGACTATAGTGGCATCTGGAAATTCAGGGTCTTGGTGAAGAAAAGCATTATCTAGCAACTCATTGTTCTGGTGAAGAAAACTGGCATCTGTCAAACCCGGGTCTGGCGGTGGAAAAAAAGCGGAATATAGCAACTCAGGGTCTGGTGGTGGAGAAAAGCGGCATCTAGCAACTCAGTCTGGTGATGGAGAAAAGCGGCATCTAGCAACTCATGGTCTGGTGATAGAGAAAAGTGGCATCTAGCA
>NC_090757.1:61772470-61827470 GCF_036898095.1 Palaemon carinicauda | reverse complement strand
AATGATGAGAACAAATTAACAATAAATCATTCAAAACAGTAACAACGTCCAAATAGATATATCATATATAAACTATTAACAACGTCAAAAACATATGTCATATACAAACTATAAGAAGACTCATGTCGGTCTAGTGTCTTTTTATGCCTACCCTTGGTGGAAAGCACAAGAAAAGGTTTGGTGTCGTCTGTGCGCTACGGAAATTGGTCGCTCGGGGTTTTATAGTTTACGGCTCAGTAACCACTAACGAAGGGCAATTCGCGTTAAACCGTAACCGAGAAGTAAAAAGAATGAACTTTTGGTTTCCTTTCAAACATTTCACTAATGTTTGTAATTTCTAATGATTTTGTTGAATATTGTCTTATTTCTCTAATCCTATGAATACCTCGATCTTAGAAAATGATTGGGATAGCATACCTCTTTTGGATCAGCATCATATTGAGAGAGAGAGAGGAGAGAGAGAGAGAGAGAGAGAGAGAGAGAGAGAGAGAGAGAGAATCGGTTTTCGACTTGGTGTGCAGTATATGGGCTCTTGCTGTCGAGCAGCCAGAGAGAGAGAGAGAGAGAGAGAGAGAGAGAGAGAGAGAGAGAGAGAGAGAGAGAGAGAGAGAGAGAGAGAGAGAATATTAATGGGTTTTCGACTTGCAGTGTGCAGTATATGGGCTCTTGCTGTCTGGCAGCCAGAGAGAGAGAGAGAGAGAGAGAGAGAGAGAGAGAGAGAGGTGGATTGCACTAATGCATCTGCAAAAACAACATATCGTGTAATTATTGTTGCTACGTGTACTTCTTTTCAAATACACACCTAATCTATGGATGTTAGTTTAATAAATTTGAAAGTAGAGTGCAGGCCTCTGCCACGGTAGTTTATTTCTCGACCTTTTGCTCACTCTTGACCTTGATGTTTGGCTTAGGACTTTCAAAATTGTATCACTTCCACATCTCAACATAACATTTAAATCATTGAAAGTATCACTACTCTACGAGTAAATTTGTGGCTGGAAAGTAGTTACACACAAAAGACCTTTTGCTCGACCTTGTCCATTGATCTAGAGCTTTCAAAATTGAATCAATTCCACGTCTCAAGATAGCAATGAATCCCTGAAATTTTCATTACTCTATGAGTAAAATTCTGGCCAGGAAGTTGTTCACACACAAACGACCTTTTGCTCGACCTTGACCTATGACCTCGGACTTTCAAAACTGAATAACTTCCATGTCTCAACATAAAAATAAGTCCCTAAAGGTATCACTACTTTAGGAGTAAAATTGTGGCCAGGAAGTTATTCACACACAAACGACCTATTGCTCGACCTTGACCTTTCACTTTCAAAATTGAATAAGTTCCCCCCAAGCTGATCTTCCTCAACTTACAAGGATGGTGAGACTGAAGACACTAGAAAATCCTATGGAACGTGAGCGTGACTCAAAACCCCAGTCCAGCGGTCGCTAGGCAGGAACGTTTCCAATAGGCCACTGCAGATTTCAAAAATTACCTGTGCGTACTACACAAAACGAATATCGTCTGTAAAACTGGAGCCTCCCCTGACGGGATATTCAACGCTCTACCCATACACCACATTCATCAACCTCCTAATTCTAAAAGGCTCTCTAGGTCTTCTTTCAACGACTTTTAAAGAAATCTTCGCTTAGCTCCATCTTCTTTCTTGTGAGACCAGATATCTGTCAGCTTCATGAATTGACTGAAGCCAGATTCGCCAAAGATAGCAAGCGATTTTCTATGGACAATTTCAAATAGCGCGCGAAACATAATATACCTAAAACAAACTTGAAAGTAGATGTTCTCTAAAATTCCCGCCCCCCCCCCCCCCCTCTCTCTCTCTCTCTCTCTCTCTCTCTCTATCTCTCTCTCTCTCTCTCTCTCTCTCTCTCTCTGACAAATTCAGGTATAAATCGTCAATGAACGGGATTACGTTTTACCAGGTTATATGACAAATTAGCAATGGAATATGTGTATCTGAAATGAAAGTCAACACATTTTTTGCAATAGGAACTTTAACCATATCTATAATTATAACCTCGTAATAAAGGATGTAAAAGGAGTAAAGAAATTTCTGCACTTAAAACTATAATACGCAATTGCTACTGTTGTTGTAATTAATCGGGAACTCTAATGGTTCCACGTCAAATTGTGATACAGTGGTTTCTCTCGTTGGAGAAAAAAAAAAAAAAAAAAAAAAAAAAAAAAGTCACCAGCAAAACAAACCCAGAGAAAGAAAGACTGATCTTACATACGTATGATCAACACCCAAACCCCTAAAAAAGATCCAAGCTAGAACCAGGTAAGGACAGGCAATGGCCGCTGATGACTCAGCATGTAGACCTACAGTCTCCTCCAGATGCCCTATCCTTAGCTCACAAGGACTGTGAGGTTGCAGACCCTACAATAAACTATCGATTATGAGCGGGTCTCGAACCCCAGTCTAGCAGATCAACAGGGTGTGACGTTACCAATAGACTACCACAACTCTATTTATTTGTATTCTGTGTAACAATAAGCTCCCTAGTGATACGGACATCAGATAGTACAAAAACCAGAAACGTACAGTGAATAATAAAATAAAACTGCTTTTCATTTGTAATTCTGTCAATTTATCAGTGGCGTTTGAACATAATACTTTAGCCCAACCCTACATTACCATTTCCAATGTTATGTGACTGCGATAATTTAATGGCAATAAAAAACTTAGAACTGAATTTAAATATCAGTATTAACTAACACAGAGATGGAATGCTTATAAAAACGTCACAAAGACAGTAATTAATTCTATGTTTATTAGTACATCTTATATCATTTTTAATTAGTCACAGATACTGTAAATATGAAAGTCAAAATATTTTTTAAAGAACAAACAAATAAAAGGCTGAGTGAATAAAAAAAAACTACTAATATAAATATAAAATTTACTTTCGGTATCATTATTGTTATTATCATAATTATCATTATCTTTAAAGAAAAATGGAATTATAAACGTTCTTGCCGGTTTCCTAAAGGTCTTGTAAAATCCTAACCCATATCACGGTATGTATAATTATGTAGTATTATACATAATAACCTTCGAGCTTTCCAAAAATGAATTCACGATTTAATCAATAAACCATTATCTTGCACCATTCATTTCTTCTCAAGGGTCAAAGCAGCCAGTAGAATTGTTATAAAAATTTATGAAAAGAGTTTCTCAACTTCACCTGCGTTTATTGTTTTGCAAAAAAAGAAAAAAAAAATCTTCCCTTTCCGAAGCGGAAGCCGGAAATAAATCATTACCAAGCATCTAATTAAGCGAATGAGGATAAATGTTTGGAATCAATGAGTAACTCATTTTGACTTCCGTCATGTTCCGGTAACTCATTAAAATGACGACCCTCCACATTCCCCCATCGCTCTCCACAATAAAAACGATTTCCGATAATTAGGTCCAGAACGCAAGCAGAATGGTTTGCACGCTCGCCGCATTATTTTATCAATACCGGATAATTTTTTTTCATTTTTCGCGTTGCTCCTTTATACTCTAAAACAAAAATATCCACTCCATATCGGGAAATATATTAGAATATTTGTTTCCATTACGCAAGATAAAAATAATTTGAATTTCCATAATATAATTCTTGAACATGATATATATTCTGATGGCTCGTTACGAACCTAATGTATTTCACTGATAAATAACAAATATATCAAACCAATTTCCTAAGCGTTTTGGCCGTTATGCTGTAGAATAATTTCAAACTTCAGAAATTGAAAATTGCAACGAATGATGTTTGCATGTTAAACAGGCAGACATAAATCTCTCTAAATAGTTTATATAAGACAGATCTATTTTAACATTATAACTGATTGTAAGGTATCTTATTTTCTTTATTCATAACTTCTAATGTAATTTTATTTATTTCCTTGTTTCCTTTCCTCTCAGTGCTACTTTCTCCCTTGGAGCCTTTGGGCTTTTGGCTTCCTGGTTTTTCAACTAGGGTTGTAGCTTAGCTAGTAGTAGTGGTAGTAATGAACAGATGTCTCGCTACACACACACATTTTATATATATATATATATTATATATATATATATATATATATATATATATATATAATATTAGGTTGGCCAGGGCTCCAGCCACCCGCTGAGATACTACTGCTAGAGTTATAGGGTACTTTGACTAGCCAGACAAAAATATATTGGATCCTTCTCTCTGGTCACGGTTCATTTTCCTTTTGGCTACACATACACCGAATAGTCTGGCCTATTCTTTACATATTCTCCTCTGTCCTCATACATCTGACAACACTGAGATTATCAAAAAATTCTTCTTCACCCAAGGGGTTAACTCCTGCACTGTAATTGTTCAGTGGCAGCTTTCCTCTAGGTAAGGGTAGAAAAGCCTCTTTAGCTATGATAATCATCTCTTCTAGGAGAAAGACACTACAAAATCAAACCATTATTCTCTGGTCTTGGATAGTGCCATAGTCCCTGTCTTGAGGTAGAGTTCTCTCGCTTTAGGGTACACTTGGGCACACTATTCTATCTCATTTCTCTTCCTCTTTTTTTCCAAGTTTTTAAATCTTATACATAAATTATTTTGATGATGTTGCTGTTCTTGAAATATCTTATTTTAGCTGTTAATTGCTTCTCTTTTTTCCTTTTCTTACTGGGCTATTTTCAATGTTGGTCCCCTCGGGCTTATAGCATCCTTCTTTTCCAACTAGGGTTGTAGCTTAGCAAGTAATAATAACACACACACATTATATATATATATATATATATATATATATATATATATATATATATATATATATATATATATTGTCTATCACGGAAAGCAACAGAGTGGAGAGGGAGTGGTCATACTCTATAATGTATTCATCGATTATTTTGATGTTGTTTGTCTCTGTTTTCAATTTAATGGAATTCCTAATAACATAGTTGATATATCAGATCTTCCGGTCCCACATATAACATTTATCATGGTCTGGACATTGATAATTTGCTTGATTATATAATCATCTAGGTTCATTTATAAAAACCCACAATATGGCTTCAGGGATACCTTAACGCGATGAAAGGGATTGTATATGGCCATGATCAGGAAAATTGTACTATACTCAATTTTTTATAATGAGGCGCATTTGCACTGCCTCGCAGCGATGAACTTTTAGCTTGGAAAAGTTTCCTGCTCTCTGACTGGTTAGAATTATCTTGTCCAACCAATCCGCGATCAGGAAACTTTTCCGAGCTAAAAGGGCACCCCTGCGAGTCGGTGCAAATCTGCCTCACTAGAAAGAATCGACTATAGTCGGGGACACCCCTACCAGGTTGGTTTGCTGTGAGCGATCAGACTTACGTCTCCCACCACCGCTAATCCTCCGCAGTGGCCAGCGTGGTGATGAAAATGGCCAAACCCCAGATGTCTTGGGTAGTGCCATAGCCTGTGTACCATGGTCTTCCACTCTCTTGGGTTAGATACCTCTTGCTTGAGGGTACACTCGGGCACACTATTCTATCTTATTTCTCTTCCACTTGTTTTGTTAAAGTTTTTTATAGTTCATATAGGAGATATTTATTTTAATGTTACTATTCTTAGAATATTTTATTTTTCCTTGTTTCCTTTCCTCACTGGGCTATTTTCCCCAGTTGGAGCCCCTAGGCTTGTAGCATTTGACTTTTCCAACTAGGGTTGTAGCTTAACAAATAATAATAATAATAATAATAATAATAATTATAATAATACTATGACTAAGGCCATGTGTGAGGCCTTTGTGTTGCAGTGTACTAGAAACGACAGCATTTGTTGTGTTTGTTGAAACCTTCGGAAAATCATTTGCAAAATGATCACCTAATACTATTACTTGCTCCTAAAACCATTTATTACAATAAATCCATTACTTTAATTCCCTTTAATACTTATTCTATTTTGACTCGCATTCTACAATATTCCTCTTACATATCCAATATTTCGAAATGTCAATAAAAATTAGCCCTTAGGGTAAAAACCAATAAGTTTTGCTATCAATATTTTTTCTCTTACTAATGCGTCTCTTCTCTTTGTCGATGATGAGGAGGAGGAGGAGGAGGAGGAGGAGCATGTACGGTGGCAGGCAAGATAAAAAAAAAACCGAAAATTAATTCTGCAAATAATTTCAACGAACATCTGCAGGCTCACTCTTCCTCCATCTATATAGTTTTTTTGCGGATTTTGAGTGTGAAAATATTATCATCTACCTTTAAAAGAAATAAATGTTGATCTATAAAAATCTCTATTTAAAGAGTAACTCTCCGTTGACCAAAAACAAGACTCGGTATGCAAGTATTTGCGTACCCACTTTATGCCCATATGTTTTATATGAATAAACGGATGTATGTATTAACGGTCCTGGCATTCTCCCCCAGAGTGTCTGGCAATCCAAACGTACAAAATAGTGCACACATTCTATGATATGAACACGCGTGTGCACATACACACAAGTGTGTGTGACTAAAGCGTGCTATGCGGTATATCTCCTTTTTCCCCACGGCCTGTTACTGTACAATCCATTTGCCGTATGCAACCAAATTTCACGCACTACTAAATTGCCAAGTGATATTCCATTTTGCCCTCGAGTTTCAATTCCCACTTCGACCGTCAGCTCTCGATGTGGTGGTATTTCATTATGCTGACTGTGCATACGAATGCACCGTTGAAAACTAAAAGGGGAATTCTTATTCACTTTGAAAATAAAGGAAAAAAGGAATGACTATTCGCTATTTGTATATCGACCATGGAAAGTTTTTTTTTATTTAACATTAGCAAAACTCGGACTATTCGATTTTGACATCGAAAAATTAATAAAAAGAAAAAAAAAATTCTTAATTTTTATTAAATATCAACGAAACTAGAACTATTCCCCTTTTCAATCATAAAATTAATAATCAAATTACTTCTTTTATGTTGAACAGGCTGACATAAGTCTCTCTTCATAGTTTATATATGACAGATTTATTTTAACATTGTTACTTATCTTAAAATATTTCATTTTCATTATGCATTATGTAATTTTTATATTTCCTTATATCCTTACCCCACTGGGCTATTTTCCCTGTCGGAGTCCTTGGGCTTATAGCACCCTGTTTTTCTAACTTAGGTTGTATCTTGGATAGTAAGAACTGCAATAATGACATTAATGAAACTAACAATAATAAAAATAATAATAATAATAATAATAATAACAAACAAAATCTAGAGTATTTGGGAGAAGGAGGATAATGATAATTGAAAATCAACAGAGATTCATATTTAAATTGCAAAGGTAAAGAAGCTTCCAAAGAATATAACCTGAAACTTTCTATAAGGAAGAAAACAATGACTTGAATGTTTCAGTAAGGAAGAACACAGTGACTTAAAGGTTTCAATAATGAACACTGACTTGAAGGTTTCAATAAGGAAAAACACAATGACTTGAAGGTTTCAATAAGGAAGAACACAATGACTTAAAGGTTTCAATAAGGAAGAACACAGTGAGTTGAAGGTTTCAATAATGAAGAACACACTGACTTTAAAGTTTCAATAAGAACACACTAAATTAAAAGTTTCAATAAGGAAGAACACACTGTCTTAAAGGTTTCAATAAGGAAGAACACAATGACTTAAAGGTTTCAATAGGAAGAACACATTGACTTAAAGATTTCAATAAGAAAGAACACAATGATTTAAAAGTTTCAACAAGGAAGAAGACAATGACTTAAAAGTTTCAACGAGGAAGAGCACAATGACTTCAAGGTCTCAATAAGGAAGAACACAATGACTTAGAAGTTTTAATGAGGAAGAACATACTGACTTGAAGGTTTCAATAAGGAAGAACGCAATGACTTAAAGGTTTCAATAAGGAAGCACACTATGACTTGAAAGTTTCAATGAAGAAGAACTTAAAAGTTTCTTAGGCAACCATGTAATACGTTCTCTTCCATTACCCTCTATGAAAATGTTCATGTACTAATATAGTTAAAGACTAGAGCCACTCAATTCCTGTTTATATGAAAAAATAATCTAACCAACCACAAACAAACAAATATATGAGAAAAAGAGCACAAAAGTTTCTCAAATCCCAGGAGGGAAAACGTTGATGGATAATGACGCAAAACTCTAACATAAAGAAAATTAAGGAATTAATCCATAAAAAAATTAAAGGAAAACAAATATTAAAATTGTAAGTTCTCACCTTAACCAGAAAAAGGAAATCATATAGTCAATTCTTTTTAGTGAGGCAGATTTGCACAGACTCGCAGGGGTACCCTTTCTGCTCGGAAAAGTTTCCTGATCGCTGATTGGTTGAACAAGATAATTCTAACCAATCATCGATCAGGAAACTTTTCCGAGGTAAAAGGGCACCGCTGAGTCGGTGCAAATGCGTCTTATCAAAAAAAATTTAGTATAGTTTTATGCTTATGACCAAAGTCGCTACTTTCCTCTTGGTAAAGGTAGAAGAGACTCTTTAGCTATGGTAAGCAGCTCTTCTAGGAGAAGGACACTCCAAAATCAAACCATTGTTCTCTAGTCTTGGGAGGTGCCATAGCCTCTGTACCATGGTCTTCCACTGTCTTGGGTTAGAGTTCAATTGCTTGAGGTACACTCGGGTACGCTGTTCTATCTAGTTTCTCTTCCTCTTTTTTGTTAAAGTTTTTATAGTTTATATAGGAAATATTTATTTTAATGTTACTATTCTTAAAATATATTATTTTTCCTTGTTTCCTTTCCTCACTGGCCTATTTTCCCTTATGGGGCACCTGGGCTTTTATCACCCTGCTTTTCCAACTAGGGTTGTAGCTTAGCATTTAATAATAATAATAATAATAATAATAATAATAATAATAATAATAAAAATGGAGACGACAGTAATTATGCTAATTTTGAAATTCCCAATTCCACACAAAATTGAATTCTCATCATCAATCTGATTTGTATTTTGACAAAATTGTGAAACTTTTAGAGCATAAACTAACAATGTGAGAATTCTTTGTTTCATAAAAAAAAAATAGAATTTATCTAAAAATTAAGGAAAAGTAAATTCCATCAAACGAGGAACTTTTGGAAATCTAATGCATCTACATAACATAGTAAATACCCAAACAAAATTTCACGCCAGATAAAAGGAAAATTATGTTGAAATTACAGCCATATAAAATATCAAGATGAATTTTAATTCATATAATTCCAGAATGGTAATCAATTCTGAAAACAGAATCCCGCAAATTGATGTTTCAGCATTAAACCTCTAGAAGAGAGAGAGAGAGAGAGAGAGAGAGAGAGAGAGGGGGGGGGGGGGGTAACAACCTGTCGGTGGTTCTCTACAATGGGATTGAACTCGAAGCGATGAGACGACTCTTACGGTACTGAACAGGAATGTTGACATCACCTTCAAAGACAGAACGCAGTCAGCTAGACTATTTGACGGCAACACCAATCTCAATATGTACATAACGGCATTCCATCAAAATAGAAACCCAGTGAATATATCTCCTAAATAATAAACAGTAAGCCTCTGGTTGTTTATATATATATATATATATATATATATATATATATATATATATATATATATATATATATATATATATATATATATATATATATATATAGACATAAATACACACAAAATAACAAATGCCGTCGCTTCAACTAGTCTACGGCAGGACAAAGACTTTATATATATATACATATATATATATTCACACACAACAACAAATGCAGTCGTTTCTAGTCCATAGCCTTATATTGGGTAGTGCCATAGCCTCTGTACCATGGTCTTCCACCGTCTTGGGTTAGAGTTCTCTTGTTTGAGGGTACACTCAGGCACACTGTTTTATCTTATATCTTATTTCTCTTCCTCTTGTTTTGTTAAAGTTTTTATAGTTTATAAAGCGATATTTATTTTAATATTATTGCTCTTCTTGAAATATTTCATTTTAACTTGTTTCTTTTCTTCACTGAGCTACTTTCCCTGTTGGAGCCCCTGGGCTTATAGCATCCTGCTTTTCTAACTAGGGTTGTGGCTTAGCAAGTAATAATAATAATAATAATTATAATAGATATATATATATATATATATATATATACACACACACAACAACAAATGCAGACGTTTCTAGTCCACGGCAAGACAATGTTTTAGATTTGTCAATTCATGTCTTAGGGCTGGCTAGTTTTCATCACCACGCTGGCCAGTGCGTATTGGTGATGGTGGGATATTTTCGTCTCATCGCTGACAGCAAACTAACCTAGTATGGATGGCCCTGACTAGTACAGCTTTCCTGATCATGGCGACACACAAACCTTTTCATCATTTTAACCCACTATATCCTATTGTCTCTCCCTGTAATTCGGGTAGGAGGCATTAGAAGCAGTCATACCCTGGTGAGGAGGGGCACCCAGAGAGGTACACTCAGAAATCGCTATCTCCCACAATTTACCTAAACTGCCGGGTTGTCGTTAGGAACGGGGAAGGGGGGTGGGAAGGGCTGAACATATGTATGTGTGTTTATGCGTGAGTATGCACATCTATCTAAATATTTAGACGTCATTTTTGACGGGTCGCGTACACTAGCATAAGATGTTGAACATAGTTCACCAATTCACGTACTCACCAGTTATTAAGGATCCGACGCCTTGCTTCAAGCTTCTAGAGTCGTAATCCGACTGAAATGAGAAGAAGACAATGTTTCATTAGTTATTATTGATGACATGGCGCTTGTGTATACAGTATATACATATTTATTCTCTCTCTCTCGCTCTCTCTCTCTCTCTCTCTCTCTCTCTCTCTCTCATCTTTACAACTTCGTAAATTAACACCATCTTTCTTTGTCTAAAATGGAAGTCAATATACTAAACCACAGCATGCATGAAAAAAATATATATAAGCAAAAAATAATCAAGAGTCGAAAAGGTTTTTACCCAGTTTTACGGTCAAAAAACTTTGTACCAACACACGGCAGCACATCCCCGTGTTTTCCAAACAATAAATTCCCTTTGAACGTTAACGCAAAGAGAATAAAATAACGCAGTTAACCACACAAGTCATCCAAGCGTATATGAGGGTAATGCTCTCTCTCTCTCTCTCTCTCTCTCTCTCTCACTGACACTACCAATGTAGCTTTCGACCAACTGATAATAAACAGGATGTTTGGTTTTCTTTGTTGTTATGAAACGGTAAAATTCGTTTTTATGCAGATAAATTTCTATCCATTAGTCTTGGGTAGTGCCATAGCCTCTGTACCATGGTCTTCCACTGTTTTGGGTTAGAGTTCTCTTGCTTGAGGGTACACCGGGGCACACTATTCTAACAAGTTTCTCTTCCTCTTGTTTTGTTAAATTATCTAAAGTTTATATATGAAATATATTTATTTGAATGTTGTTACTGTTCTTAAAATATTTTTTATTTCCTTGTTTCCTTTCCTTACTGGGCTATTTTCCCTGTTGGGGCCTACGGCTTATAGCATCCTGCTTTTCCAATTAGGGTTGTAACTTAATAATAATAATAATAATAATAATAATAATAATTTCTTTAAATAATAAACATAATGATTATAAAAAAATATTCTCAATTTCTTCATAAAGAAAAACGTCCAAATAACAACTCCATAAGATCGTGACAAGGAAGAGATAACGACACAGGATATTACCGCAATAGGATATAAAACTTTACCATTCCAGCAAAACAATTCATCTTTGTCGAGAGCGTCTCGAGTTTCAACTTCATCGTCAACAATATCACACTCTTGCACAATGGAGCTCTATCGCAATTGTCCGATTCCTTCGCAGATATTATGTGAGTTATATACAGCAGCAAAGGTCGTAATAATTTATTTAACCATTTTGTCTTCAGTTTGAAGTTTAATTACTGTAAAAGAGAGAGAGAGAGAGAGAGAGAGAGAGAGAGAGAGAGAGGAGAGAGAGAGAGATTTAACCTCGATAAAATAAAAGATAATATGCTTCCGCATTTTAGAGAGAGAACGGTATCATTACCATTCCTTCTCTTGCTACTTAACCCCAGAAAAATAGTCAAGAATATCATGAAAAGGAAAGAGATTGCGTCTCTCTCTCTCTCTCTCTCTCTCTCTCTCTCTCTCTCTCAGCTACAACAATTACTGATAAAGGAATCGTATAACATGTCCAAAGTGGAGTAAACTTTGTAAGAATGCCAGAAATGCTGTAGGCGTCGGGGATGGGGAAAAAGGCAAAGTCATAGACCCAAGTTTAAAAGTAAACTGCTAAAAGTTCTATTTCTGTTGTAGAAACTATTTTCAACTCTCAAGTAACACTGCAGTTGGGAACTTTACTACCCGTTAACATGGGAAAATTTTCTCAGATAAAGCAGTTAGATTGTCTTGTATAAACAATAAAGATACGATATACAAAAGCAGAAGTAAATGAAAAATATTACATTCAGAAATAAATAACAAGTACCAGAAATTCCATCTCCCTAGTTTCCTAAACATTTGCCATTTGATTTTATTGCCAGATGCGAGTTTATCAGGACCTACCAAGAGACTTTAATTCCAATACTTATGTAATGGCGAGTTAGTTTTAGGTATGACCATCTTGAACGTTTAGGCGGATTAACAACTAATAAAGATCAATGGTATTCCTTCAAACGCCGTCCGCTCGGAAGAATTTCTGAGCGATAGTGATTTACTACTAACGTGCAATGTTAATCCGCACGGTTATAGTGTAGCGGTCTTTAAGAAACTACGAGGCAGGTCGGGGAAAATCCGCTCTTGCGAAGACATGCTTCCTAACTGTAAGGCTCGCTTCACACAAGCGGTGTTGTCAGCGAGGATTAGATTTCAATGAAATTCAATGATGACCTTCACATGCTCTCCGCTCGGAATAATTTTCGGGCTGTAGTGATTTACTAGCCACATGCACTGCTAACTCCCGAAAATTTTGCCGTACGGGAAAAAATCCTCTCGTGTGAAACATTGTGCTCCGAAAACTTCAAACCACCAAATTAGCCATTTTGCAAAGGCAGACAAACACTAACACGATGAATTAACTTTAGAATCACACGGAAGACTAATCTAATTTTATTCTTATTTGATGTTTACAATTTGAGCCATATGATCAGGTACTGGAAATTTGGAGGCTATTCCATACTGTTGTACTATGAAGAAAAATATGAAGATGGACAAAAGTAATGAAAACAAAATTTACCTAAAAAAATAAATACCGACATTTAACTTACATAACTACGAAGTATGACCACAGAAATTCCACTTACAAAGAATAACAGAAATTTTACCTACAGAGAATGGCAGAGCAAAACGTCACACAGTAAACACTAGAAAGACAAATTCCCTATAAATAAGCATGAACAGCTGTTTTGAGTGCCAAACGTACCACATTCACTTCAATGGAAACACCTACGCAACATATGAAGTAATGTATCAGTATGTCAGTTTAAACGTTAAGAGGACTGGAAAAATCTGACAAACGATAAAAGGCGAACACTTACAGTTTGCCATAACTAGACAACTGAAACCCTTCCAATTCGCTTTAATTGGACAGCTAAAACACTTGCAATTCGCATTAATTAGACAACTGAAACCCTTCCAATTCGCTTTAATTAGACAGCTTAAACACTTTCAATTTGCTTTAATTAGACAGCCAAAACACTTGCAATTCGCTTTAATTAGACAACTAAAACACTTGCAATTCACTTTAATTAGACAGCTAAAACACTTGCAAACTGATAGTATAATTGAATTTTTAAAGATTGTTTATGTAAGAAAATCTCAGAATGTTGTAAGGGAATATATTGCTGGTATTTATCCTGTAAACATGAGAAATTTTAATATATTTATGCCAAATCCCTGTATCACATCCACATTGCTAAGAAACTGTAGTAGGAAAGAATGGAAAATCAGACAGCACCGCTAGAATAGAAGAGCACAAGTATACAGGCACGTAAACAAAGCCTGTATTGCGCAACAAACACTTGCTGTATCTGGGCAATACAACCACATCAAGGTGCAGGTATGCCGGTGTTACCCAAGCCAGGGTAAACTGTTGATTGGAGAGAGAGAGAGAGAGAGAGAGAGAGAGAGAGAGAGTCGACACTTGTTATGCTAATGCAATACTGCTAAACTGTATTCACACACTTCTCCACTCCGACTCTACGAAGTCACCCTCCCCCCCTTTTCCCTCACCCAACACCGACACACACGCGAAGCAAATTCTAGTTCACTTGAGCTCTTATAAAATTAATTTCGTTCCAAAGGATGATGATGAAAGTGATGAATAATATAATCACCATAAAGTCATGTTGATGCTTTATCTTTACACTTAGCTCGCAAATTCACTTAAGAAAGGCTACTTCCATATTTCCTTTTTTTCAGAGAGAGAGAGAGAGAGAGAGAGAGAGAGAGAGAGAGAGAGAGAGAAAGAGAGCCTGGAGACCTGCCAGAGTCCTTGTGGTTTTAATGACACATTAAGCAGTATCTCGGATCTTTTACGCCTTTATAAGCATCACGTCATGTATATATAATGAAGAATAATCATTTCAGGAAGGAGGGAGGAAAGGGACACTAAATTTCTTTCTTTTTTATGTATTCAAAACAGGATTTAGGGGAATAGATTGCGTGACAACAAACGAAATCAACGTAATATGGACTGACTGAGGCACAAAAACTTACATCATTTAGAAAGGTAATAAATATATTAAAATAAGGAATATCCCATACATAAACGAAGCATTAACAGACGGGGAAAAAGAAACCAAAACAAAGCTATGTTTACAAAAGACTATGAATAACCAATAGATTATTTTTATCTACAGAGGAGCATGAACTGATTGAACATTAACATTTACATGTGAATATAGAATACGTCATGCAAAGATGCTTAACCTCATATTGCAGTAAAACCAATTACTAAGACACAATTTACCCCGTGGACATAATTCACTAGCAAATCTAATTGTTATTTCCGCAAGCAAAATATATATATAAAAAAAAAGTTACATTCTATTCTTAGTTTATGCTCTTGACACTACCATCATTATTACTAGCAAAGCTATAACCCCAGTTGGAACAGCAGCACGCTAAAAGCCCCAGGGCTCCAACAGGGAAAATATCCCAGTGAGATCAGTAAATAAATATCTATTTATGAGAAGTAACGAATCTAACATACAAAATATTTTAAGACAAGAAACAATTATAAAATTAAGCTGTCATATATAAACTATGAAGAGAAACTTATGTCAATATGTTCAACATTAAAAAAAACCTTTCCTGCAAATTCAACAATAAATCTATTAGTAGATTCAGTCTTTTATTCGACGTTAAAAGTAGACTTCATATAAAGACTATTTCTATTTCCCATTAAATCAGCCTGCAACTTACAAGGCGGATTTGCAAGACTTATGTCTAGTACTAAATCACTGTGTTAACAAATTTTAACATCATTCATACCAACTATATACATGATATATAAATTCATCATTTGCCCTTCTAGACGCCATTCGACCGTTTCGTGAAACTACTTTCATCCCGGCAAACGAGGTCTTTGAGCCATTGCTAAATTTATTGCTAGTATAAAGCGAGAAATCTTAACAAAAATATATTTCTCTAATAAGGCAACAGTAGAAGGATTAACAACTATATCTTAATCTGACCAATCCCCAAAGATATACAGTATATGATTATTATTATTATTAATTAGTCTACACGAGGGCTAAATATTTTGATATACACATACACAGATTTAACCCTTCACACCCCCTCCACCTTTCCTAACTACAACTCCTCTACCAGGGTATGACTACTCCTCTCCCCTTCTCGAAGGCCGGAGAGAGACCGAGTAGTAAGTCCGGCAATGTAACTGTGTGTGTCCGGAGATATATATATATATATATATATATATAGAGAGAGAGAGAGAGAGAGAGAGAGAGAGCCAGACACTTGCTCTTCATTATATAGGGAAGATTATTTCAAAACCTTGTACTCTCAAAACTAGTCGCAACCAGCTCTTCTAAACAAAAGTTAAATTTTATCGTGCTTAGAAAATTAAACTTTGGAAAAAATCATGATTCAACCACCTATAAAACAATACATTTTCTTATAAGCCGAGAGCAGAAAACTTTAACAGATTTCCGTTCAAGACACCTGTCTGGATATTAGAATTTCAAATTAAGCCCGTTGCCCTAAAAGTTGGAAATATTACTCGTTTCCTCTAAAAATTTAGTTGTTTAACAGCACTGAGAGAGAGAGAGAGAGAGAGAGAGAGAGAGAGAGAGAGAGAGAGATTAGTAAGTTTAGGCCACTCACGTTTATCAACAACCACTCATGTTTACAGGATAGATACCAGCAATATATTCCCTTACAACATTCTGAAATTTTCTTACATAAACAATCTTTAAAAATTCAATTATACTATCGGTTTGACACGGTCGAAAACACAATAATTTAGCCATCCCTTAAAGCGATATAATTAGGAAAACTTTGATAATAAAAAAGAATGCATAATTACAGAAAGAACAATGGAAAAAATCATGATCATTCATAGTCAAAAACTTTACTAATTTCGAATTAAAAAATAGATAAAGTTATCACAGACTAAAAATGATAATCGTTGAAATACGTCTCTGTTTATATTTTATATAATACAGATCTATCCCAATGCTGTCACTGTTCTTAAAATATTTTATATAGATTGTTCATTACTTCTCTTGTAGTTTGTTTATATCCTTTCCTCACTGGGCTACTTTCACTATTGGAGCCCCTGGGCTTATAGCATCCTGCTTTCCCAACTAGGATTGTAGCTAAGGTAATAATAATAATAATAATAAAATGTTCAATTCTCTTCAGAAGAAAATACTTTGGAAAGACAATTACTCAACATTTTTCTTATATGTAAAACGAATGGAATTGTGAAAAAGAAATAATATGGTAGGTACTAGGGTGGTCGGGGCCCAAGCCGCCCGTTGAGATACTACCGCTAGAGAGTTATGAGGTCCTTTGACTGGCCAGACAGTACTACATTGGATTTTTCTCTCTGGTTACGGTTCTTTCCTTTTGCCTACACATACACCGAATAGTCTGGCCTATTCTTTACAGATTCTCCTCTGTCCTCATACATCTGACAACACTGAGATTACCAAACAATTCTTCTTTGTTCAAGGGGTTAACTACTGTACTGTAATTATTCAGTGGCTACTTTCCTCTTAGTAAGGGTAGAAGAGACTTTTTAGCTATGGTAAGCAGCTCTTCAAGGAGAAGGACACTCCATAATCAAACCATTGTTCTCTAGTCTTGGGTAGTGCCATTGTCTCTGTACCATGGTCTTCCACTGTCTTGGGTTAGAGTTCTCTTGCTTAAGGGTACACTCAGGCACACTGTTCTATCTAATTTTTCTTCCTCTTGTTTTGTTAAAGTATTTATAGTTTATATAGAAAATATTTATTTTAATGTTGTTACTCTTCTTAAAATATTTTATCTTTGCTTCTTTCCTTTCCTCACTGGGCTACTTTCCCTGTTGGAGCCCCTGGGTTTATATCATCCTGCATTTCCAAATAGGGTTGTAGCTTAGCAATTAATAATAATAATAATAATAATAATAATAATAATAATAATAATATAGACATGAGAGACAGTATATATGAACGGGGTAAGAACCAAGACGGTTAAATAATCGGAGAGAGAGAGAGAGAGAGAGAGAGAGAGAGAGAGAGAGAGAGGCCAGTCGATCTTCCGGGACGTGGTCTCTAGGAGGAGGAAGGTCGTTGGAGTATCCGCTTCTTAAAGACTTGGGGAGTCAAGATGCTGGCGATGACATCAAAAGGAAGAGGAAGAGGCTGACATGTGGGCAGCTGCTGCTCCTCAGGGCTTAGATAACGCGCTAAAGCCAAAGCAAACCACTGACTGCCCGAGGAGAACCAAGAGCTTTGGATCAAAAACCTCCGACAAGGTTGTGGAACATGAAGGGAGAGAGAGAGAGAGAGAGAATATGACCGATATATAATGTTTACTATCATTCATTAAAGTGTTACATAATTGTGTACATGAAAGAGAGAGAGAGAGAGAGAGAGAGAGAGAGAGAGAGAGATAAAATATGACTGATTGACATATAGAGCTACGGAAACGTGTATAAGAAACGAGAGAGAGAGAGAGAGAGAGAGAGAGAGAGAGAGAAAAAAAATATGACCGATTGGCATATAGACATTTTGTTATCTGCATTAAATAGAGCTACGGAAATATGTATAAGAAACAAAAGAGAGAGAGAGAGAGAGGAGAGAGAGAGAGAGAGAGAGAGAAAATATGACCGATTGGCATATAGACATTTTGTTATCTGCATTAAATAGAGCTACGGAAATATGTATAAGAAACAAAAGAGAGAGAGAGAGAGAGAGAGAGAGAGAGAGAGAATATGACCGATTGGCATATAGACATTTTGTTATCTGCATTAAATAGAGCTACGGAAATATGTATAAGAAACAAAAGAGAGAGAGAGAGAGAGAGAGAGAGAGAGAGAGAGAGAAAAAAATATGACCGATTGGCATATAGACATTTTGTTATCTGCATTAAATAGAGCTACGGAAATATGTACAAGAAACAAAAGAGAGAGAGAGAGAGAGAGAGAGAGAGAGAGAGAGAGAGAGAATATGACTGACATATGACCAGTTTGTAGCCATTCATTAAAAAGAGGCTACAGAAATATGTATATGAAACCCATGAGTCAATAACGCTAAAAACGCGGCGAACATTATATAGAATATTCCTTCCCAATCACAAATTTCATCATTATAAATCATTCACTCACAGTATGCACAGTTCTTGAAATGTTGTCAGACTACAGAAGGGACGCATTCATGTAAATATGCACAAACATGAGTTGAGGAAGGTCTCTCCAATTCTCAGTACGAATCCCTAAACACTAGGGTCATACGATACTATATATTCTCATGGGCATCCACCACTCTGCTGTGCCAAACACCTTCAAACTACAGATACGAGAGAGAGAGAGAGAGAGAGAGAGAGAGAGAGAGAGAGATTTCCCCAACTTTTACACCACTAAACTAACTCGGAAAGCCTTTCCCGCAAGTGGAAAAGTTTTGGCCAAAATCTAGTGTTATGCCAAAAATATTGCGCACTTGACAGTAAAGAACCAACCTGGCTCTTTTAAAGTGTGCTATACGAAGCAAGGAGGGTGAGAAAAACATGAAAATTATTAGAATTTATTATAAAGTGTTGTAGTTTAGCTAATTCGGTTTTAAAAATAAACTTTTTTTTTTTAATGAAGATATTTGTTTAGCCTCTCCCAACCTGTGAGTGTGTGGTAGCCTGGCAGGTGTAAAGGTTGCTTGAGATGAAAATGAAACTGAATTTTAGCTGAATAAACAAGAGAAGGAGGGCGGTGGAAAAAAAAAAAATACTGAAATAATGGTACACACAGTCTACAATTCAAATCTATCGATAGACGCAAGTTTCCATATTCCAAAAACTGGGGGATAATAATTCCATCCTGCATTTTAAAGGGTATTTCAAACAGCAAAAGGAAAATGGCAAAATTATTCAATCCCGGTTTACCCCCCCCCCCCCCAAAAAAATACACTACAAAAACTCACTCCTCAGTTCCCCTAACCCACCTTCAATAAAAGATAAAGCACAAAAATTATCATAGTTCTTGGTGTACTGTATATGGTTGAATCAAGGGTGATAATAGCCGTCAATCTACTGCCTGAATGGCAGTCTCTCTCTCTCTCTCTCTCTCTCTCTCTCTCTCTCTCAAGGGAACTGGCCATCGTAAATGGCGTCTTACTTCTCATGCCAGGAGTGGGAAATAGCGCGCTAAGAAATATATGGTTTCAAGAACAAGGAAGGAAAAATCTTCGATGCAGCGAAATGAAGTAGATCAAATTTAAATACAATTATCAAAAACAGTGAAAGGCAATAATAATAATAATAATAATAATAATACCCCTTACCATCATTATCATTAAAAAGCATCAGGTATGAAAGTGACGACATAAATAGTATAAATGGTAATAATGTGATTCTTAATACAGTATCCGCTATTCATCTTCCCACTAAACTGTTTCATGACCTTGACATGATTTCTGAAAGTCAATGGGACTGGGTGTTCCTCAGGTGCGCAATTACCTTCATTCACAAGATTTCCGAGAATATAGTAAATACAACAGCACATTTAGTAAAACTAATAAAACGGAAATATCCTTCAAATAAAGACGTCTAAAATTTTACCAAAATTTTCGTAAGGAACGAAGAGATAAAATAAAAATGGTTGTGGTTTACTAGTAGTTGCTTGATTGACGGAGCAGAACTGAAACACACACACACACACACACACACACACACACACATATATATATATATATATATAATGTGTGTGTGTGTGTGTGTGTGTGCGTGTGTGTATGTGTGCACGCGGGCATGTGTATGTGACAAGTCAAAAACACATAAAAAAGGATATGACGATGCAATGAACGCAAGCAAGAATAGATAACAGTAACTCGTCATCAAGACGATTTAATATTCAAATCTGAAACTTGTGAAACATGTTTTAAAGGTAATTCAGAATTAGAAATCTTCAATAATTTCCTCTCTTTTCTTACAGGAAACCTCGACCTCCTGAAAATGATTCTTCAATGCCACCCTTCGCTCCTTTCTTTTCTTACAAGAAACCTCGTCCTCTTGAAAATGATTCTTCACTGCCACCCTTCCCCACAAGAAGTGGCTTCCTCTATCTACTCAACAGAGCATCCTGCTGTAACGGCAACAAGCAACGGAACAGGTTCTCTCCCCCACCAGTTGATCATTAAGCAGAGCCAACGCTGAAACATACAACATCCGGAGCGTCATGTAACCTTGGGACATTTTTTTCTATTCAACCTTCATGCGAGGTTAGTAGGAAGGTTTCTCTCGACACAACCATTGTTTGACAATAAAAATGAGGCTTATGCACATATTATCATATATTACATACAGACGCCAGAAGAGCCTACATCCAGAAAAGCTTTCAATATCTATGAAATCACAATAACATCAACTACCTTCACGTTCTTCACTTCAACTCAAGGCTAACTGCGCATCTCTCGTACCATGATTCCTTAAAAACCAGGTTCTTGGTACAGTCGGATACAGTAATTCCTGGCACACCTCGCTCTGATGAAGGGCATCCTGTAACACCCTTACTCAGCTGATATGTCCTGTGTGTTGCCCAACCCACCAGTAATACCATTTTCTTAGCTATTTTTTTGGACACTCGCCATGCAGTAAGGGTATGGAAGTATGCACATCCTCAAAGCATGTTCTACCAGAAATTCCTTTGTCCAACTGTACCTTTCCCAATTCGAACACTGGCTCATCAATGCTACTCTCTCTCTCTCTCTCTCTCTCTCTCTCTCTCTCTCTCTCCTACTTCTTTTATTCTTCTTGAAAGTACAAACATTTCATCCCTCCATAGTAGTGTTATAGCCTCTGTAACATGGTCTTCCACTGTTTTGGGTTAGAGTTCTCTTGCTTAAGGGTACACTCGGGCACACTGTTCTATCTAGTTTCTCTTCCTCTTGTTTTGTTATAGTTTTTACAGGAAATATTTATTTCAATGTTTTTACTGTTCTTAAAATATCTTATTTTTCCTTATTTCCTTTCCTCACTGGGCTATTTTCCCTGTTGGGGCCCCTGGGCTTATAGCACCCTGCTTTTCCAACTAGGGTTGTAGCTTAGCATTTAATAATAATAATAATAATAATAATAATAATAATAAATAGTAAATGGGCTTTGTGCTTCTCCCACTCTGTCATGGCAATTACAGATAATTAGATCATTATACCAACAATGAAAACCAAATAGCATTTGGTACTAACACTGCTTCTACAGAAGTTAATCGACGTCTTTCTTTTGCAGAGTATTCCTTCTCCAACGACAGAGATATGCGTCACGAAGCACAAAAGACAAAGAACAAAAGATAAATTATGAACCTTTCTTCCACCCACTTATTTTCCTACATCTGGATGTAAATTTATCAAAGTTGCACATTTCTCGAACTATCTTCATTACATTATAGCTTCATTAGCCTATGCCCTTCACACACACACACACACACACACATATATATATATATATATATATACACACACACACCTTTCTGAGTGGGGTAACCTTAACGTGGTGAAATGGTTTGCGTATCGCCATGATCAGCAAAGCTGTATTACTGTAGCCAAGGCCACCCATACTAGTTTGGTTTGCTGACAGCGATCAGACAAAAGTCTTCCACAACAGTCCATCTGCAATAGCCAGCGTGGTAATGAAAACTGTCCAAATCCCAGACATGAATGAAGATAAGTCTGAGGCCTTTGTCCTGCAGTGGACTCGAAACGGCTACATAAGATGTATATACGAACAGCTTTATGGTCGGGTTGACCAGCTTTTAGTAAAAATATTTTTTTTTCCATTAAATATCATCAATATCAAATCACCTCTTGACTGAAAATATCAAGTCACACATCAGGAATCCTTCCTTCATTCCGAGAAAACGTCAACTCTACCAAGGGGAACACCACTACCATAACTGCGACCTTCATATCAACCAAAAATAAATAACATCCTCCGCCATATGCAGGTACATTCTTTCGCCTTTCCAAATTACTGTTCAAAAGACAAACAGAATGCAACAACACCAAATCTAATTGTGTGTTGGATGGAATAAAAAGTTTTAAACTTTACAATAGAGGGAAAGAAAACGAAATGCAAAATAAAAAAACGCATATTCAGTCAATCGCCCCGTATTTTGCGCGCTTTCTTTTTATCTCATTTGCTTTTCGTGTTTTTGAACTAACTCCTCTCTCTAAAATTCACACACACATACATACACACACGCACACACACATATATATATATATATATATAAAACAAGTGTGTTTCCGGATAAAATGACATTAAAAGTGTTTACTAAATTTCAAACAAAGGGCACATAAAAGAGAGAGAGAGAGAGAGAGAGAGAGAGAGAGAGAGAGACTCACCATTTAAAACTTGCAGGCAATTGTGTAGGAAAATTGTACCCAATTTTGCCCGTTATCGCGTGACCCAAAAAACTCTAGCGGAAGAACAATATATCAACCTGGCTGACACAAAAAGGTCAAATAAGGAGTTAAGACATTCTACTCATACTCATCGATTCTCTCTCTCTCTCTCTCTCTCTCTCTCTCCTCTCTTTGATATATATATATATATATATATATGATAAATATCGACGAGATTCTGTTGGAAATCATCAACTCTCTCTCTCTCTCTGATATATATATATATATATATGCGCATATATATATATATGATAAATATCGACGAGATTCTGTTGGTAATCATCAACTCTCTCTCTCTCTCTCTCTCTCTCCTCTCTCTCTCTCTCTCTCTCAAAAATAGATGTCGACCAATTTACTTTTATCAAACACATTTACGAATTTCTAAGATATAAAATTTCATATAACTGTAAATAGTTGTGTCTCTACCTATCTTGACTTTTATCTATCTCATCAATTACAAATTTTCCTTCGCAACTTTTAAAATGGATCAAAATTCCTTGGAGTGGCAATGCAAGATTGTATTATTAAAATTAAAACAAACACAACAAAAAATAACGTATCTGTCTTTATCGTAAAAGAAAATTTTTAGCGATTTAAACCAGCACCGATACGACCTGCAAACAATTTACTACTGATGTATGATCAACACATATATACATGCACTAACATTTGAATAGGATTGATTGATTGATTTTTAGTTTTCTGGCATCCTGACATCGAAGGTCATTGACGCAAATATCATTTGTTACAAATAAAGAATAAAAAGAAAATTAAATCTAAAACCATAAAAGCAAAGATGTCATCTTGAAAGTTGAATAGCTTTCAAAAGACCTGCTTCTGATATGAACGATGTTTTCATTCATTTGCTGTCTTCATGATAAACTTAATTGTTTATCATGCAGGAAAGATTTTATCTAGCAATGATGGCAAACACAGGGGGGGGGGGGGGTGTTAATTTGCCTTGCAAACATGGTACGAGGTCTTGACATCACAAGCACTTCCTTCCCATTAACTTTAACCCTCCCTCAAGTTTAAAGGTCGCTCATGAATGGCAGAGGCAAGGGACAGGACAATGTCCTGGAGACTGATCATCCTCCCCTATATAGTAAATATATATAATTCTTTCCTGTCAAGTCAAATATACTATCTATCTATATATATGTGTATGTATATATATATATATATATATATATTTCCTGTCACGCTAAGGGGGTAGTCATACCCTCGTAAGAGCGGGTACCCCGAGAGATATACTCGGAAACCGAACTCTCCCACAAATTGCCGAATCTTGTATTTAGGAAAGGGGATGGGGTAGGAAGGGTTGAATCTGTGCGTATATGTGGATGTCTATCGAAATATTTAAACGTCATTTTTGACAACTCGGGGACAATAGTATACACATATCAAGCTAGGACCAGGGAAGGCCACACAATGGCTGCTGATGAATCAGCACGCAGAAGTATATTCTCTCTTTCTCTCACTAAAAAAAGTATATTCTCTCTCTCTCACTCAAGAAAAAAAAAAAAAAAAAAAAAAAAAAAAAAAAAAAAAAAAAAAAAAAAAACCTAATTCCCTAGCTCGCAAGGATGGTGAGGTTGCAAGCACCTACTATAAGAGAAACTACGGAGATTAAGCTGATCTAGAACCCCAGTCCAACGGTGTGCAGGTTTCGAACATTAAAACTAAATAGTCTTTACAATACAAAATTGCAATTTTGCATTTTTTTTTTTGAAGCATTACACTCGTGTGTATAATATTGAATTCACTCTGCCACGGGATCATAGAGCCATATTGAGAAAAAGAGCATTCTGCAAATGTGAAAGTACTGTACTCTGAAAATCTATGAAAACAAATATGAGCATTTTACCCAGGAGTCACCACCCAGTAGATGCTCATACTCTCACTATCATTTTCTATTTAAAGAATTACTGCTTCCAAGGTATCGGCACTTCACCTCTTTCAAGCTGCTTGTCGATACCGACCAAACCTCAGTATAGTGAAGCTGCTAACTAACAACAAACAACAATGACAAATATAGCCGTTTTTAATCCACTGCAGGACAAAAGCCTTAGTCAATTCATGCTGGGGTTTGGTACGTTATCACCACGCTGGCCACTCCAGATTGGTGATGATGGGATAGTTTCGTTTGATCGCTAAATGCAAACCAGCATAGAATGGGTTGTCCTGGTTGGTACAGCTTTGCTGATCATGGCGATAAACAAACCCTTTCACCACGTTAAGGTATCCCCATTCAGAAAAGGATACTTAAAACATGTTTGTTCACATGGGTTGTATAGGAATTCCCGTCCTTTCAATACACTGTGTATTGCAAAAAATTCTCTAGTGCCAAAATATTTCTAACAGTAGCAATTATAAACATTTATCTCCTTTGGGATCAACGAAATAATGAGGGTTTGTTTGTTAAGTATACTTTTCTCGAGGCTATAAAACGCGAGGAATGAAATCAAACACGGAGAGAGAGAGAGAGAGAGAGAGAGAGAGAGAGAGATGGATTGCACCGATGCATCAGCAAAAACAACATATCGAGATGGATTGCACCGATGCATCAGCAAAAACAACATATCGTAAAGAGAAGGCTTTTAACACTGACAATGCGAATAAAGAAAAACCGAAGGAATTTCAACACTAAAGCACAGGCCATGATAATGTTATCATTTATCAACTATGTGATAGCAAAAACACGCTACTCTCATAAGCCGTAAACAAAATTTACAATTGCCACTACGAAAAAAAACGACTACTAGATACAATGCCCTCACCTTATAATAATAATTTTAAAAATTCCAATACTTTGAACAATAATAATTTTAATTTCAATAATAAAAGTAATATTAATAATCTTATTAATTTTTAAAATAACTGTGGAATATATATTTAGCCTACAAACGTCATTCGTTAATGTACTTTTTGTTGAGCGTATATAACAAATTGTTGAAAGGCGAGACAAAACCCCTACATACCCATAAATGACTAATCAATCATAAAAAAAAGGTGTTGGTGAGCAGGTCCACCAAAAGAATGAAAATTTTAGTGACTATAAAAGTCCCACGGGTCGCTATGAAACTTGGGAAGGGGGAGGGAGAGGCGGGGAGGAGGGGAGATGAGGTTTACCGTGCAATATGACCTTGGTTTTATTACGGCCATTAAGAGATCCGAATCAGCCATTGGATTAGTCAATAAACATCACAGGGCGTCCATGATCAGCCATGGACAGTCAACTAAGCGTGGAATAATGCGCGATTGTGTGGCACGAGAGAGAGAGAGAGAGATAGAGAGAGAGAGAGAGAGAGAGAGAGAGAGAGAGAGAGAGAGAGAGAGACGATGAAACAATTATTAAATCAGTCATTTACTTCTTATAAAACTGAACTCTTTTTGTACAATTCCTTTCTAAATTCAGACTACTATTGCACGTATTCTTGAAGAGCTAAAAAGATACATACTTATCCTGTACTTTAAAAAAATAAACAATATAAAACAATAACACCTGATGCACATCTATCTCTCAGGCACAGAAGAAAAAACTTTTTGATATCCAGAATCACATAACCACCACAAACGCATGAGTTGAGAGTAATTAATAAGGTAATCAGAAGAAACAAACAAGAGCTATCTAGTTACACGATCATAATATAATCTACAAACATGAAAGCATTAGGATACATAATGAAATTCATATTTTCTCAAGATATTTCCTTGATTACTACAAAAAGAACTTGAAATTAATATTATAGCGTGTCTTGGAACACTGCTATGCGAGGAAGAAACACAATTAAGGATACAGTAAGTTTAGAGAGAGAGAGAGAGAGAGAGAGAGAGAGAGAGAGAGAGAGAGAGAGAGAGAGGAGAGAGAGAGAGAGAGAGAGAGAGAGAGAGAGAGGGGATGGCATCCATATAATGTAAAACAACCATCCCTCCCTGACTTTCAAGTGGGCCTTGAATATATTTGGTTGACGTCACAAAGTCAGCTGGTGCGTTATCCATAGCCGGTGATACTAACGTGGACGCGAATTCTAATGCTAGTTCAAGTGATACCGGTGAAGACGAACATACTTCAAGCGGAGAAAAAATATACCTACTAAGATTCTATGACTCTTAACTAAAATACAGATAGTTGCATAAAATACAATAAACTAAAACCAAGTAGGCTACTGTTGTAATGTATGACATCCCATGGGGTTGACGATTTTCTCAGTTCTATTACTGGAGTTTACTACAGTATATAATTATCTTTTTCCCTGCTTGGGCTCATTTCTGACTAAACAGGAAAAGAGGGAAAAGAGATAAGAACTAAGTGTTTATTCAAGCAAGTTTTAAGCCCAGTTTATGTTACTTCCTAGATCTTAAAATATTTTATATTATTTTTTTTCATTACTTCTGTAGTTTATTAATTTTCGTTCTTCACTGGGCTATTTTTCGCTGTTGGAGCTCTTGGGCTTATAGCATCCTGCTTTTCCAACCAGGGTTTTAGCTTGGCTGGTAATAATCAAATAATGTTATATTGTTAAAATTAATCATTGAGGCTTAATAAAAACCCTCAAAATCAGTCTCTTAATGAAACTTCGGAAAAGCATTAATAACATTTCAACTATTCTTCGAGGTGAGGAACATTTATATTTACTTCTGCATCAAAAGTATATCTGTTTTACAGACACACACACCAAAAATTTATACAAGTCTACCTTTAAAAACAATAATAAAAGCAGCTGTTTACAATCCACTGTAAGACAAAGGCCTCAGACATGTCCTTATTCACGTCTGGGATTTGGGCAGTTTTCATCACTCAGATGGCCACTTCAGATTGATGAGGGTGGGAGACTTTAGTCTGACCGCTCACAGCAAACCAAACTAATGTGGATGTCTCTAACTAGTACAGCTTTGCTGATCATGGTGATACACCAAGCCTTTCCCTACGGTAATGTATACGCACTCAGAAAGGTTGTATTTACATGCCTATTTATACACTGGGGATTTAAGTATATTGGCCAACTCACTGAAAGGAAACGAATAATCAAACAAACTATATTTAATCTAATCAACAAAATAATCTATTTAAACACACACACATATATATACATATACATACATACATACACACACACATATATATATATATATATATATATATATATATATATATATACATACATACAGTGTACCTTAAGTATATTAAACTGACACTCAAATACAATGTTTATATACCTGCCATGTCCGCAGCTGACGCATTCCTTCTTTCTAGTACATAACATGAAATATTAGAGAAGATACGGCATCGCAATCTTAATTTTATCACTGCGCCATATCAAAGCGTCACCTTGACGTTAGAAATCGCACAAGGTCACCCACCATTCTTCTACGCATTCCCCAAGATTCTCCTTGCACCTTCAATTCATCTAGGCATTCCCCAAAATTCTCCTTTCACTCTCAATTCGTCTACGCATTCCCCGTAATTCTCCTTTCTTATCTATCCACCGTTGAAAGTTGGTTTAAAGGTTACTCATGAATGGCAGAGGTAAGGGGCAGTAACAGTGCCCTGGAGATTGAACCTACATGCATTTGATCAGCACCCAAGCCGCTCTTCACCGAAGCTAGCACCAGGGAAGGGCAGGCAATGGTTGCTTATTACTCTGTAGTTAGACTTATAGACTCCCTCAAAACCTTCCTTAGCTTACTAGGATGACAAGGTTGCAGACACTACCTGAAACTATCAAGCTTGGCCGTAACTCGAACCCCAGTTCAGAAAATCGCCAGACAAAGACGTTACTGATAGGTTACCACAACTCAAAGGAATAAAGAATGAACGAAAGTAAACTTAACAAGTTAAAAAATAAGAACTTCTACAGGAATGTGTAATGAGTAATGCGTAGTGTACTACACGAGGAACACCAAAGGAACCATTTCCTCTATGAAGAAACCCTAACCTTAATAACAGGAATTAAATCATCTCGAGGTCTGGGGGTTTTCCGTCTCAACATTCGCAATCTTATTAACCACAATGTTCTCGACTTGAGGAAACCGTAATCAATTAACGATTTTGGTAACGGAGAGAACAAAGTTCGTTCATCGCAAGTAAGACCAAGGTGGTTTAGATATATTCAAAGGACATTGCGTGTCCCTGATACACTCCGGAGACCATTCTCTATTCACAACTACAATTTTGCATTTGATCTTAGAATCTTATATACCGTAATGGGGGATCATTTCTTATATTCACAATGACACAATTTGGCACATGATCTTAAAATCTCATTAAATGGGAGACTTTTTTTTAATATTTACACTGGCACAATTTAGCATATGATCTTAAAATCTCATAAAATGGAAGACCTTTTTTAATATTCACACTGGCACAATTTAGCACAAGCTCTTAGAATCTCATATAATGGAAGTCCTTTTTTATATTTACACTGGCACAATTTACCACATGATTTTAGAATCTCATATAATGGGAGACATTTTCTATATTCACACTGGCACAATTTAGCCCTTGATCTTAAAATCTCATATAATGGACAATTTAGCACATGATCTTAGAATCTCATATAAAGGAAGACCTTTTCTATATTCACACTGGCACAATTTAGCACATGATCTTAGAATCTCATATAACGGAAGGCTTTTTTTTTATATTCACACCGCCACAATTTAGCACATGATCTTAGAATCTCATATAACGGAAGACCTTTTCTATATTCACACTGGCACAATTTAGCACATGATCTTAGAATCTCATATAATGGAAGGCCTTTTTTTATATTCACACTGGCACAATTTAGCACATGATACAAGAATCTCATATAACGGAAGACCTTTTCCATATTCACACTGGCACAATTTAGCATATGATCTTAGAATCTCATATAATGGAAGGCCTTTTTTTATATTCACACTGGCACAATTTAGCACATGATCTTAGAATCTCATATAAAGGAAGACCTTTTTTATATTTGCACTGGCACAATTTAGCACATGACCTTATAATCTCATTTAAAGGAAGACCTTTTTTACATCCACACAGGTACAATTTAGAACATGATCTAAGAATCTCATATAATGGAAGACCTTTTCCATATTCACACTGGCGCAATTTAGCACAAGATCTTAAATTCTCATACAATGAAAAACCTTTTTTTTTTTCAAATTCACACTGCCACAATTTGGCACATGGTCTTAGAATCTCATATAAGGGAAGACCTTTTTTTTTTATATTCACACTGGCACAATTTAGCATATGATCTTGGAATCTCATATAATGGGAGACCATTCTTATGTAGTCTTTGTTATATAGTATCCGTTTATATTACGAAATCTTTAGTAAGAATCCTACATTTGTATCATGTAAAGTACTCCATACGTATGACTTAATGTTTAAAACGGTATGAATAAAATTAACCACCGCTTCCTAATATTAAAAATATCATTATATATTCTAGCAGACATAAAAAAGGGAACTTGTCACGAAATCAAGTGTAGTCTAACCTCCCTACAGCTTTCATATCGCGGAGGGAGGGAGGGAGAGAGAGAGAGAGAGAGAGAGATATATATATATATATATATATATATATATATATATATATATATATATATATATATATATATAATATATATATATTCCGGGCAATTATAGGATGCATTTCGTTTTTAGAATTAAAAAAAATCACGATATGATAGACTATATACTCCGAGTCATATTATCATGAATAGCTAAGAATTAGCTTTGATAATATGATGGCAAAATTAATAGAAGGGACCTGGATGCCTCGTGGTTTATCAAGAGGCTGACTTACCCTTATCTGTTACTTTATATTTTCAAAACTCTCCTTACTGTCCTCCCTTCAGTTGATGTGGCTATCCTGGAGGATATTTAGACTCGCATGGTGTATCGGCTCCGCCATGTTGACCAGTTTTTCCGACTTTTTGTCTATACTCTATGGGTTTTATCAATCACTTTATTTGTATTTCAGTACATATTGTTTTTGTTATCATTATTGCTAATTTAGTTTTCAGGTATGATGAATATTCTTATTGCTATTATTTTGTATCTTGTCTATAGACATTGAGCGAAATTCGGGCCCAGAACGTCATAGACTTCATCGGTGTCAAGTATTTGTAGTCTGCATGGAAATATTCTAGATCTAACAGTTGCGTCCAGACAGTATGGTATTCTTCGCTCAGACAATTTGGTTTCTAATATGAGGCATTCCTCCGAGCTCCTTTAACTGGTTTTAAAAAGCAGACATTTTTAAAATCGGGATGCCATTCCTAGGGACAGGGGAGAGGTGGTGTATATTAAAACACAGTACCCTGCTTCTCATAAGTAGGTAGGTAGTAGGTTGGCCAGGCCACCAGCCACCCGTTGAGATACTACCCCTACAGTTAATTTTCCCTTTGCCTACACACACACTGAATAGTCTGACATATTCTTTACATATTCTCCTCTGTCCTCATGCACTTGACAACACTAAGGTTACCAAACAATTCTTTTCCACTCTAGAGGTTAACTACTGCACTGTAATTGTTCAGTGGCCACTTTCCTTTTGGTAAGGGTAGAAGAGACTCTTTAGCTATGGTAAGCAGCTCTTCTGGGAGATGGACACTACAAAATCAAACCATTGTTTTCCAGTCTTGGGCAGTGCCATTGCCTCTGTACCATGGTCTTCCACAATCTTGGGTTAGAGTTCTCTTCCTTGAGGCTACACTCAGGCACACTATTTTATCTTATTTTTCTTCTCGTTTTGTTAAAAGGTTTTATAGTTTATATAAGAGATATTTATTTTAATGTTACTGTCTTTAAAATATTTTATTTTTCTTTGTTTCCTTTCCTCACTGGGTTATTTTCCACGTTGGAGCCGCTGGGCTTACAGCATTCGGCTTTTCCAACTAGGATTGTAGCTTAGCAATTAATAATAATAATAATAATAATAATAATAATAATAATAATAATAATAATAAGTCCTGATATGAATGTGGATGTCACGAGATTCAGGTAATAAAAGTTTGTGGCAGGCATCATAACTTTTATGTGTTCGATCTACCAGAATCCAGATATAGATGATTCTATCTTCGATTGTCTTCTCACCATTATATCTAAGATACAAGATGATGATAGAATGGCCTCTTTTATTTTTTTTTGGTGATTTCAATGCTCACCATAAGGAGTGGTTAAACTCAGTTTCTCCTACTAATTGCCATAACTTAAAAGCTTTGGACTTTGCCTCTAATTTAGGCTGTGCGCAAATCATTAGTGAAGCACTCACAGACCTGGTAACTGCTTGGACCTCGTACACTCCGACTCCCTTGGCGTTATAACTAGTAAGGTTGATTCTCCAGTTGCGACATCTGATCATGCCTTGATTTCATTAGTAGTGAAGACGGAACAGCCTGGACTGGATTTGTTAAGCAGACCTGAATGGCATTTTGAGTGATCTTTTGGGATTGAATTGGTCACACTTGTATAATAGTGTTAAGCCTGTTGTTCCTCTGAATGAGAATCTTTTCAGCATAATTCATAGGCGTTTCCATTTTCGCGTGGTAAGGCAAGTACCGATTGAAAGACAAACCATGGTTCAATGATGATTGGACACGTGCTTATTTAGAGAAACAGGAGGCCTAGTATCTTTGATAAGGTAACAGATCAGATTTGACTTGGAATAACTATACTCAGCGTTTACTCAGAGAGTGTATGCATCAACTGAAAATGAATACAATTCAACCATAATAGAAACCCTTTCTAGTAAAACACAGGAACATAAGTCGTAGGCTACCTTTAAATCTGCACTCTTTGATGTACAGTCGACGCAACAGCTCTTCCTTTACTTAAACCAGATATCTCCGTCACTCACTGTCCAAAGGAAAAGGCAACCCTTTTGGCTAATGATTTTGACAGTAGGCAGAGTAATGAAAAACTTGATCTTCCTCATTCCTGTTTCGCTGAGGCTAAACTAACAAGTTTAACTTTTATATTTCGTGAAACTAAAGCTCTTTTGATGAACCTTGATGCTTAAAGGAGGTGTAGACCCAAATGGCATTTCCCTTTTATAT
This sequence comes from Palaemon carinicauda, assembly GCF_036898095.1. Classification (NCBI taxonomy): domain Eukaryota; kingdom Metazoa; phylum Arthropoda; class Malacostraca; order Decapoda; family Palaemonidae; genus Palaemon; species Palaemon carinicauda. Next base: position 61,794,337 of record NC_090757.1, on the reverse strand, counting down.
AAAGACTGCAGATTTCTTAGCTCCAGAGTTGCCTGTTATTTTGAGCAAGTTAGCAAGAAGTTTTTTTTGGCACTTGTTGGAGAATTAGTAATGTTACTCCATTATGTAAATGCATTTGCGGTAGCTCAAGTCCATCAGATTACCGTCCAATTTCCGTAAATTCCATATATTCATGTCTTTTAGCAAAATGTCTAATTAGGTTTGCTGAAGGTAATCATCTACTCCCTAGTTTGCAAGAGTTTGCCTTTCGTTAAGGCCTTGGAGCATGTGATTCCTTCTTCGAATCTCCAATGCTGTAGAGAAATCTCTGGATTGTGGTCAGGAAGTTCGGATGATTGGCTTTAATTTTTGTGCTGCCTTTAACCTTGCTAATCACGAGGCCCTTCTTTTCAAACTCAAACATTTGGGAGTGGGTGGGTCTTTTCTAAGCATAATTATTGAATTTAAAAAAAATAGATCATAAAGAGTTGTTGATCATGGGAACCATAGTGAGTATAAGCATGTGATATCTGGTGTTCCTCAGGGTAGTGTTCTTGGCCCATTACTTTGCATACTTTATACACATGACATGTGGTTTGGCCTGAAAATCAGGCATGTTGCATATGCAAATGACGCTACTCTCTTTGTACTAATTCCATCTCTTGAATGTAGAATGGGGGTTGCTGAATCACTAAATAGAGATCTAAATAAAATTAGTGCATGGTGCAAATTATGGGGTATGAAGTTGAATCCTGACAAAACTCAAGGACAGTGGCTCCTCAACATCCGGATCTCAGCAATGATAATGTTTCTTTAACACTATGACTTAAATTTTAGGTGTGATTCTCGACAGCAAATTTACTTTTGAGAAACATATTAGGTCTGTGTCTTCTTCAATTGCACAGAAAATTGGCTAATTATTAAAGTCTTTTAAGATTTTTGGTGATCAATCTATACTGAAAAAGTGTTTTAATTCTTTCATTCTACCTTGTTTGGAGTATTGTTCTGTCTTTTCTTTCGCTGGTGATTCTCATCTTAATTTGTTGGACAGGAACATACGGTCTATTAATTTTTTTATTCTTGATCTAGACATTAAATTAGCTACAATTAGTTCGTTATACATGTTCCATAAGATTTTTTATAATACTAGGTATGCAGGTAATTCTAATAGCCAGGCCTTCTCCATCACGAGGCTCAATACTACACAGTATTCTAGAAGTTTTATTCAAGCTTTGACCAAGTTTTGCAATGATTTTCCTAATAGGTTAGTAGAATCAGTAGAACTTCAAAAGTTCAACCTTGCAGTAAGTGTTTTATGTTGAACAGGCTAATACAAGCCTCTTTCCAAAGTTTATATATAAGAAAGATCTGTTTTACTGTTGCTATTGTTCTGAAAGTATTTTATTTTAATTGTTCATTAATTCCCATTTAGTGTATTTCCTTACCCGTGGGTTTAAGTCATGCTGCTTTTCCAACTACGGTTGCAACTCAGCTAGTAGAAGTAGGAGTAAACGTTACCTCGACGTTCGACAGTTCTTAGTCAATTTATAATTAATAATTAAGCCACACGATAACATTCAATGGCACGCCTCTGCATATTTGGGAATTTTATATTTACATGAATATATTTTCTAATTGAGAATTGTAACTTTTACTATTAGAGTTCTCTTACTTGAGAGTACACACGGGCACACTATTTTATCTTATTTCTCTACTGCTTGTTTTTTTTTTTCTTGAAGTTTTATAGTTTATATATGAAAGATCAAATTTAATGTTGTTACTATTCTTAAAACATTGACTTTAACTGTTCTCCATTTCTCTTACAGTTTATCTATTTCTTTGTTTCCTTTCCTCACTGGGCTATTTTTTCCTGTTGGAACCCTTGGGCTTATCGCATCCGGATTTTCCAACTAAGATTGTAGCTTAGCTTGTAACAACAACAACAACAACAACAACAACGAAAACAACAACAACAATAATAATAATAATCGAAAAAATATACAATCAAATAAACGCATATATTTAGCTCGAAAAAAATATACCATTTATTATTATCATGATCATACATGGATTAACGTGTACTAATCTAATATCGCCCTCTGCATAATATTCCCAACGCATAATTGTGGATAGGAAATCAAATCTGATTTAACTTGGAACTTGTCACGAAATCAAGTGTAGTCCGACCTCCCTACGGCTTAATCATATCCCAGTGCAAAAAAAAAGAAAGAAAAAAAAAACTTCCGGGCAATTATTGGCTGCATTTCGTTCTTAGAATTGAAAAAAAAAATCATATGATAGACTACATACTCTGAGTCATATTATCATGAATATCCTCCAGCTACGAATTAGCTTTAATAATACGATGGCAAAATTTTTACAATTGAATAATACGAAAGGTTGTTCGCATTAACCATATCCCAACAGCATTTTGAGTCCTCGAGAAAAAAAAAGAGGGGGGGGGAATACTATGGAAGAGAATAATAACAATAATGAAGCCAAACTTAACTAATTAAAAACAATATTTACTCATCACGACGATCTAAATCAGTCCGTTGTTTCTCTGAGGACCAGAATAAAATGGATTTTAAGACATTGGAGCTAAAATAGTTTCTCATATCAAACACAAGTAGCTGATACCAACAACACAACAAAGTAAACTAGAGAAAAAAAAAATCGAATTTACAAACTTGGGCATGAGATAAGGATCCGCTTCAGTCGTCAATGTTAAAATCATACATTATTTTTTTTTTTTTTCAGACTACGATGACCTCTTTCCAATACAGTGACAGTATCTTTATTTACTAGATGAAGCATACATTTCAGTACCTTAACTTACCAATGTGATAAGGTTAGAACAAAATTTGCTCGTGGTTTCGTTTAAAGTACGATTTACTTTGGATTGGGTGTTGAATATCAGTTGATTGCCTGGTACATGGTCCTTTCACAGCATGTTAAGCAATACCTATCAGCATCTTGCTACTACCTAGAGGGGTCTGCTTCTGACAGAATATCTCTTGTATAAATTATTAAGAAATGTTATAATACGCACACAGACCTGCCAAAACAAAATACTAATACTGAATGGCAAAGTTCATATATATATATATATATATATATATATTAACTATTATTACTTGCTAAGCTACAACCCTTGTTGGAAAAGCAGAATGCTATAAGCCCAGGGGCCCCAACAGGGAAAATAGCCCAATGAGGAAAGGAAAGAAGGGAAAATAAAATATTCTAAGAACAACAATATTAAATTAATATTTCTTATATGGACTATATAAACTTTAACAAAACCAGAGGAAGAGAAATAAGATAGAATAGCATGCCTGAGTGTACCCTAAAGCAAGAGAACTCTAACCCAAGGCAGTGGAAGACCATGGTACAGAGGCTATGGCACTACCCAAGACTAGAGAGCAATGGTTTGATTTTGGAGTGTCCTTCTCCTAGAAGAGCTGCAGGTTACCACAACCCTTAGGAAGAGGAAAAATCCCATAACCCTTACATCCTAATGAAACCCGTAATGCCACCGATGAAATTCTTAGTAAATGGAATGACTACAGTTGCACCAAAGATTCCAGCCGAAACGACATCATTGCCAATCACGTTAGCAGCGGTCATAATACCTCCCCTTATAAATTCCAAACTACAGTATACTCACTTATAATGAGTTGTAACCGATGTTAATGCGGAAGACAACATGATTGGCTATGAAGTCCCCAGGGGTGTGGCCCATTTCACACAGAATATCTGCGGTGACTATAGATGTCTGAAGAATATTTAAGTGCTCTCTTTGATACAGACATCCTTAAAACCATTGAACCTAGAATATTTCCGGATGAGGACAGTTTAATTACTCATGTTGCACTTCAAAAGTCTTTTCAAACCATTTTAATAAATGTATAAAGAATTGGAATAGACCTAAACCTGATCACCAAGAACCTTTCAAAACAGATGCTGATGGCATGCACAATGGAGACTTCCTCTCACACGGAGGTGGAAAAAAAAAAAAAAAAAAAAAAAAAATATATATATATATATATATATATATATATATATATATATATATATATATATATATATATATATATATATATATATATCTTTCCGAGTGGGGATACCTTAACGTTGTGAAAGGGTTTTTGTATCGCCACCATCCCAAATCCACGCTGAACAGCCTGGTGATGAAATAGCAAAACCCCAGACATGAATAATAACATGTCTGAAGGCTTTGTGCTGAATTGGACTAGACACGCGGCTGCATTTGACGTTGTTGCGTTATATATATATATATATATATATATATATATATATATATATATATATATATATATATATATATATATATATATATATATATAAACCTAAATGCAAATCGCAGAGTGCACATTCAAACAAACATGTTTACATACCCAACATTTTCATAACAGCATTTTGGGAAGGCACAAGAGCAAGCACCGCAATTCTCTTAGCCTACCTACTTTAATCTGGCTGTCAAATAACTCAAATGTGTAATCATTTCACTGCAACCCAGCGATATATACAGTATATATTTTTTACAATTTTTCCCTTGCTCGGGGCAAAGACGAAGCTGAAGTCCCTGCTTTAACTCAGTACTACTTCTATAATAATTACGCAAGATAAAGGTCTTAGTCTAAAGTCAGAAGAGAAAACAATTATGACGGTGATAAAATGACCTTCATATATGCATCTGTTAGTATGTCTGTTAGCAGGATTAAATTAAAACGTCTTGCAGGATTTCACCAAATTTTAGTACGAATAAGTATTAGGGTCCGGATCAAGATCGCGATTCTAGTTATTATTGTTATCATGAAGTAGATTACTTAAAGGTCAACAAATGAAAGCTGGAAAGCTTGGTCCGTAGAGTTGAGTCAAATGTTGACAATCTTCATTGGCGGAGATCTGCAATCTCTGATTTCTATCTTTACTTGTTTGCATAATGTTAATATTACATTGATCAATTCATTATTTTACTAAAGAAATGTCGTTACAATATTCCATCTGAAATAATTTAATTATTTTTTACTACAATACAAAAGGGAAGTTAAATTCTATGCAATGAAACTTGTGATCACGATTAAATAAGTAGAAGTAATTGAAGTTTTTATTTACTTAATATATTACTATTATCAAAACAACTATCTGCCCTATATAATACAGCGCAAAAGTCTGGGTCTATATATATATATATATATATATATATATATATATATATATATACATATATATATACATATATATATAATACATATATATAATATATATATATATATATATATATATATATATATATATATATATATATATATATATATATAAGAATAAGTGGGAGGGGTTGGGAATGTTTACATCTACCCGTGGGTGTGAATATCTTTCGAAATATTTAGCCGTCTTTGATGACGGGTTGCGTACACTAGTTGGATTATAATTAATAAACGGAAACAATCAATTAGCCAGTTTTGAATTTTAATCCCACCCCCCCCCCCAAAAAAAAACACTTCAACCTATAACAATTACTATTAACTATTCAATCTTGCGAGAGCACCTTCACATAGACTACAATTTTAATAAGTTATGAAAAAAATTACAATTCAAATGGCCAATAGAAATCGATGAACTGTTAAACAATAACCTGTCTTCTATTGCAGATAACAAGAAAGGATCGTGCATGTTCAAAATACCATTTTCAAACGTGTGTGTGTGTAAAAATCCCGAAAGCTGACACGTGTTAAATATAAAAAGTATTATAGCCACGAAAGTCTTTTCATTTTTCCTTTAATGGCTATAATATATATATATATATATATATATATATATATATATATATATATATATATATATATATATATATATATATATATATATATATATATATATATATACTGTATATATTAAAGCACTAATTGCTCATACATTGCTTAAGTTCTTAATAATATTTTCGTACAGACTTAGAAGGAGGGAGGATGGGAGGAAACGGATGAACCGATGGCTCTCTTATGCAGGAAAAGAAGGGGTAGGGGGGTGGGGGGAGCCCGGGGGTTGTATGATTATAACAGCATCCTTCTTTTGAGGCCTCAAACCAATCAGCGTTGTGACTCATCGTCAGTGGATGACGGACTCCATTCAAAAGTGAAATCGGAGACGAAGCCAACCGAAGCAGAAGCACTGGATCGAAAAATGGTGATGTCGTTCTAAAAAAAAAATATAAAATATTTCCTAACAAAAGGATTCCAACATAAAGATTTTTAATCACAAGATGGCTGTTATCACAGTAAAAATAAAAATGTGTTTTCATATTTAGTAACAAATGATTTATAACAGACAACAACAACATATGCAGCCGTTTCCAGTCCACTGTAGGACAAAGGACTCGGACGTATCCTTATTCTTATCTGGGGTTTGGTTAATTTTCATCACCACAATGGCTACAGTGGATTCGTGATGGTGGGAGACTTTTGTCTGATTGCTTACTGCAAGCCAAAATAGTATGGGAGGCCCTGAATAGTACAATGTAAGCTGATCATGGCGATACACAAACCCTTTCGCCACGTTAAGGTATTCCCACTCAAAAGACACCAATGTGAAAAGACTGGAAGAAAATATAATGAATTATGAGGATTATTTTTTTCTAATTACTTTCCAATCTAACTTGTAATTCAATTCAATCTTTAATTTTGTATTCATGCCACATGACTTTAATCATATGAGGATGGGAGGAAACCCTTATACAGAAAACACACCATGAATTTTACATCAATGGTGGTGCGATACAAAAGTTAGAATAATTTCGGGAAAACACCCATTCATATATATGGTAGATTGGACAAGGCACCAGCCACCCGTTGAGATACTACTGCTAGAGAGTTATGGAGTCCTTCCACTGTCCAAACAGTACTTCATTGGATCTTTCTCTCTGGTTACGGTTCACTTTCCCTTTGCCTACACATACACCGAATAGTCTGGCCTATTCTTTACAGTAACTCCTCTGTCCTCAAACACCTGACAACACTGAGATTACCAAACAATTCTTCACCCAAGGGGTTGACTATTGCACTGTAATTGTTCAGTGGCTTACGGAAAAGCTGTGATTGAATTTTAAGTAACGTTTCTGGTATAGAGATATTTCTCATCAGGTTTTGCTGTATGTGGAGATGAAAGTCCTTAGTAATTAGGTAGTAGGTTGGCCAGAGCACCAGCCACCCGTTGAAATACTACCGCTAGAGATTTATAGGGTCCTTTAACTGACCAGACAGTAGTACACCCAGCAACAAAACCGGCGTCGGCTCGCCAGACCATACTTGGATACATCATGTCCTTATGCCCTGAAAGGTTGGGCCAGACGTTTAAACAACCAAGACATCGTTAGGATGGTTCTAATGTGAGGAGGAGGGTAATTACCGATATCAGTCACAGAAGTGCAAGGATTTATTATATAGGCCTGTATATGTATATGTATATATATATGTATATATATATATATATATATATATATATTTAATATTCATTTACATATATATATATATATATATATATATATATATACAAATATATATATCTATATTTATTTATTTATATATATATGTATATATGTATATATATATATATATATATATATATTCTTTTTATATATGTATATATATGTATACATATACATATATATATATATATATATATATATATATATATATATATATATATATATATATATACGTTTAACTGGGCTCCACAAGGCACTAAAAGAGTTGGAAGACCCAGACCTACATGGCTGAGGACTATGAAGCGTGAAGTAGGTGATGGTGAATGGAGATGTATTTAATTAAATGCTTAAGATAGGGACGACTAATGAAATTTAACCGAGACCCTTTGCTTCAATAGGGGTAGGAAGAGATGCTATATACACACACACACACACATATATATATATATATATATATATATATATATATATATATATATATATATGTGTGTGTGTGTGTGTGTGTGCGTGTGTGTATGTGTGTGAATATATAAACCATTGGTAGAAACATAACATATACACATAGTAACATCCATCGCCTTCGAAAAAAATTTAGAAAGCAATAATTCCATTGGAAAAATCATGTGAATATTACATCATTATTGATTATCTAAAATGAATTCTTCAGAAAAGTACTCGTGAAATACGTTTTTTCGAAACGTATTTTTTGTTTTGAACGGCTCTGATATCGATTCGTACCGGAAATGGGTTGGTTTAAATTCCAAATCCCGAGTGTGCTGCAGGCGTTACTTAATAATAAAAGTAATAAATTATAGCATTAATTATCTTTTCATCTTCCTATTCAGTCTCTTAACTTTTCCTTCAAATTGCAAATCTGAGCGTTGAACGACTTTGGAACTTTCAGACTCAAATCCATAAATCAAATCATATAGTTTATTATTATTATTATTATTATCATCAATATCATTATTATGATGATGATGAGTTACTATGATTTGAACCGAAAGAAAAGGTTTTTTGCGAGTCCTAAACGGCTTCGGAAGAAAATCTTCACAGATTTCCGAATGGCTTCAGAAGAAATGGCCATAGACTTAGCATGGAGTTCTGAATGACCTTAGAACAGAATCTCTGGACGGCATCGGAAGAAAACTTTCCCGGATTTCAAAATGCCTTCAGAAGAAATACCCGTAGAATAAGTATGGAGTTCGGAATGACTCCAGAACAGATTCATCCTGGAGCTCCCTTAACGGCACCTGAAGAAAATTTTCCGGGATCTTCAAAAGGCTTCAGAAGACATAGAGTTCTGAATGAATCCAGAAGAGAATCTTCCCGGAGCAGTTCTGAACGACTCCACCCTGAGCTTCAAATGACTTCTGAAGACCTGATCTTTTTTTTTTTTTCAAACTAAGCATGCAACGCAGTGAACATTGTTAATGGCTATTTTTGGAACAGGGATGACTGTGAGAATTGCGTATTACAACTAAAGGATACATAGGAGGCTCTTCGGAACACCTTCATCTACAGCTAGTTTTGGTGATTGCTGCAGAAGTTGTCGAGCTTTGAAGAACATAGTGTACGCGCTTTGAATGATCTTTTGCTTGGGCTTTTGCAACGATGTCTTATAATTGCAGACTATTAGAAATAAGGAAATAAGGACGAAGACAGAATGGTTCAACTAAACGGTGAGCGACGTGTGGTTCTTCAACAGTATAGTCCCAAAATTCGACATTGAAGATAGGACATATCCAGATCGTATTGGTAAATGTAGTGTTGCTCGTCGTTTACTTTAGCGTGATGACGTATGCGGAGAAAATTTATAGTATTCCTGTCTTTACCCATCGCCCCTATGGACAAAGACATGGATGCCATCGTTTTCTCTGAGGAATCTGACGAACTGGGGACACACGGCACTGATATCTCTCTTGAAATCTAGAAGGAAACTGACGAACTTTGAAAGAATACGATGAAATCTCGAAGGAAATTGACGAACTAAGGAAAGTGGAAGATGAAATATCAAAGGAAACCGAAAAACTAAAGATCTTGAAAAACTAAAACCAACAGAAGAGAACAGCAACGAAGAGCCTTTAAAAGAACACGTAAAATAGCCTTCAATGCTAGAGGTAAATCACCTTGAAATAGAGGTAAAACAAAGCCCCTAATGCGAGAAATAAGGCACCACAAAATAGAGGTAAAAGAAACCCTTAATGCTAGAAATAAGGCACCTCAAAATAGAGGTAAAAAACCCTTAATGCTAAAAATAAGGCACCTAAAAATAGAGGTCAAAGAACCTCTAAGGCTAGAAGTAAAGCCCCTCAAAATCAAGGTAAAAAAGCCCCTAATGTTTTATATAAGGCACCTAAAACTAGAGGTCAAAAGGCCCTAATGCTATAAACAAGGCACCTAAAAATAAAGGTCAAAGAGCCTTTAATGCTAGAAGTAATGCACCTCAAAATCGAGGTCGAAAAGCCCATAATGCTATAAATAAGGCACCTAAAAAGAGAGGTCAAAGAGCCTTTAATGCTAGAAGTAATGCACCTCAAAATCAAGGTAGAAAAGCCCCTAATGCTATAAATAAGGCACCTAAAAAGAGAGGTCAAAGAGCCTTTAATGCTAGAAGTAATGCACCTCAAAATCAAGGTAGAAAAGCCCCTAATGCTATAAATAAGGCACCTAAAAATAAAGGTCAGAGAACCTTTAATGCTAGAAGTAATGCACCTAAAAATAGAGGTAAAAAAGACCCTAATGCTATAAATAAGGCACCTAAAAATAAGGGTAAAAAGGCCGCTAATGCTAAAAGAAATGCACCTCAAAATCGAGGTCAAGAAGCCCCTAATGCTATAAATAAGGAACCTAAAAATAGAGGTCAAAGAGCCTCTAATGCTAAAAGAAATGTACCTCAAAATCGAGGTCAAAAATACCCTAATGCTATAAATAAGGCACCTAAAAATAGAGGTCAAAGAGCCTCTAATGCTAAAAGAAATGCACCTGAAAATCGAGGTCAAGAAGCCCCTAATACTATAAATAAGGCACCTAAAAATAAGAGGTCAAAGAGCCTCTAATGCGAGAGGTAATTCACCTCAAAATCGAGGTCAAAAAGACCCTAATGCTATAAATAAGACACCTAAAAATAAAGGTAAAAAAGCCCCTAATGCTATAAATAAGGCTCCTAAGAAAAAAGGTCAAACAGCCTCAAATAATAAAAGTAATGCACCTCAAAAGCGAGGACAAAAAGCCCCTAATGCTATAAATAAGGCCCCTAAAAATAGAGGTCAAACAGCCTCTAATGCTAGAGGTAATTCATCTCAAAATCGAGGTCAAAAAGACCCTAATGCTATAAATAAGACACCTAAAAATAAAGGTCAAAGAGCCTCTAATGCTAAAAGAAATGCACCTGAAAATCGAGGTCAGGAAGCCCCTAATACTATAAATAAGGCACCTAAAAATAAGAGGTCAAAGAGCCTCTAATGCTAGAGGTAATTCACCTCAAAATCGAGGTAAAAAAGACCCTAATGCTATAAATAAGACACCTAAAAATAAAGGTAAAAAAGCCCCTAATGTTATAAATAAGGCTCCTAAGAAAAAAGGTCAAACAGCCTCAAATAATAAAAGTAATGCACCTCAAAAGCGAGGACAAAAAGACCCTAATGCTATAAATAAGGCACCTAAAAATAAAGGCCAAAGAGCTCCTAATACTAGAAGTAATGAATCTTAAAATCGAGGTCCATAAGCCCCTAATGCTATAAATAAGGCAACTAAAAAGAAAGGTCAAAGAGCCTTGAATGCTAAAAGTAATGCACCTCAAAATCAAGGTCAATAAGCCTCTAATGCTATAAATAAGGCACCTAAAAAGAAAGGTCAAAGAGCTCCTAATACTAGAAGTAATGAATCTTAAAATCGAGGTCCATAAGCCCCTAATGCTATAAATAAGGCAACTAAAAAGAAAGGTCAAAGAGCCTTGAATGCTAAAAGTAATGCACCTCAAAATCAAGGTCAATAAGCCTCTAATGCTATAAATAAGGCACCTAAAAAGAAAGGTCAAAGAGCTCCTAATACTAGAAGTAATGAATCTTAAAATCGAGGTCCATAAGCCCCTAATGCTATAAATAAGGCAACTAAAAAGAAAGGTCAAAGAGCCTTGAATGCTAAAAGTAATGCACCTCAAAATCAAGGTCAATAAGCCTCTAATGCTATAAATAAGGCACCTAAAAAGAAAGGTCAAAGAGCTCCTAATACTAGAAGTAATAAATCTTAAAATCGAGGTCCATAAGCCCCTAATGCTATAAATAAGGCAACTAAAAAGAAAGGTCAAAGAGCCTTGAATGCTAAAAGTAATGCACCTCAAAATCAAGGTCAATAAGCCTCTAATGCTATAAATAAGGCACCTAAAAAGAAAGGTCAAAGAGCTCCTAATACTAGAAGTAATGCACCTCAAAATCGAGGTCAAGAAGCCCCTAATGCTATAAATAAGGCACCTAAAAATAGAGGTCAAAGAGCCTCTAATGCTACAAGTAATACACCTCAAAATCGAGGTGAAAAAAAAAAACCCTAAAGCTATACATAAGGCACCTAAAAAGCGCGGTCAAAGAGCCTTTAATGCTAAAAGTAATGAAACTCAAAATCGAGGTCAAAAAGCCCCTAAAGCTATATATATGACTCCTAAAAATCGAGGTCAAAAAGCCCCTAATACTATAAATAATGCACCCAAAAATAGAGGTCAAAGAGCCTCTAATGCTAGAAGTAATGCACTTCAAAATCGAGGTAAAAAGCCCATAATGCTATAAACAAGGCACCTAACCATGGAGGTCAAAGAACTTCTAATGCTAAAAGTATTGCACCTCAAAATCAAGGTAAAAAAGCCCCTAACGCTATATATAAGGCACCTAAAAATAGAGGTCAAAGAGCATCTAATGCTGGAAGTAATGCACTTCAAAATCGAGGTAAAAAAGCCCCTAATGCTATATATAAGACGACTAAAAATAGAGGTAAAAAAGCCCCTAATGCTAGAGATAAGGCACTTGGCACTTCAAAATTAAAGGTAAAAAAGTCCCTAATGCTAGAGATAAGGCACCTTAAAATAGAGGTCATAAATTCCCTAATGCTAGAGATAATGCGCCTAAAAATAGAGGTAAAAAAGCTCCTAATGTTCGAGATAGGGCACCTAAAAATAGAGGTAAAAAACCCTAATACTAGAGATAAGACACCTCAAAATAGAGGTAAAAAATCCCCTAATGCTAGAGATAAGGCCCCTCAAAATCAGAGGTAAAAAAGCCACTCTATGCTAGAGGTAAGGCACCTAAAAATAGAGGTAAAAAAGATCCTAATGCTAGAGATCAGGCACCTCAAAATATACGTAAAAAATCCCCAAATGCTACAGATAAGGCACCTGGCACCTCAAAATTAAAGGTCAAAAAGCTCCTAATGCTAGAGATAAGGCATCTCAACATAGAGGTAAAAATCCCCAAATGCTAGAGATAAGGCACCTTAAAATCAGGGGTCAAAAAGCCCCTCTATGCTAGAGGTAAGGCACCTAAAAATAAAGGTCATAATGGCCCTAAATCTAAAGTTAAGGCACCTAAAAATAGAGGCCAAAAAGCTCCTAATGTTTGAGATAAGGCACCTCAACATAAGAGGTAAAAATCCCCTATTGCTAGAGATAAGGCACCTCAAAATCAGAGGTTAAAAAGCCCCTAACGCTATAAATAAGGCACCTCAAAATATTAAGTCAAAAAGCCCATAATGCTATAGATTAGGCACCTGAAAATAAGGTAAAAAACTCCTAATGCTAGAGATAAGGCACCTCAAAATAAGAGGTCAAAAAGGCCCTAATGCTACAAATTAGGCTACTGAAAATAGAGGTAAAAAGCTCCTAATGCTAGAGATAAGGCACCTCAAAATATTAGGTCAAAAAGTCCCTAATGCTATAGATTAGGCTCCTGAAAATAGATGTAAAAAGCTCCTAATGCTAGAGATGATGCCCCTCAAAATGAGAGGTCACAAAGGCCCTAATGCTAGAGAAAAGGCCCCTCAAAATAAGATGTAAAAAAGATCCTAATGCTAGAGATAAGGCACCTCGAAATACAGGTCATAAAGCCCGTAAAGCTAAAGTTAAGGCCCCTTATGCTAGAGATAAGACACCTCAAAATAGAGTTGAAAAAGCCCCTAGTCCTAGAAATAAGGCACCTAAAAATAGAGGTCAAAAGCCCCTAAAGCTAGAAATAATTAATGTCTTCAATCATTCCAATGTTTCGTGGGACATTATATAGTCTCGGGGCCGCATATCTAAAGGCTTTGGAGCCTAATGTAGACATATCTAGTCATGTTTACTATACGCATTTCTACAAAACGTTCTGCTTGAAAACATGAAGTTATTAATAAATAAAACTGTAACGTTACGTTTAAATGATTATATTGAGTTACTAAATACTAACAATATAAAGTATATAGTTGGTATAAAAGTTGCATATATATCAGAATAAGGAGCCATTAACGTTTGAGACATTAAGCAAATGATGGCTTGAATAAACATTGCACTATTGGCAACGTTTCTTGACAGAAATTAATGAATCAACAACCTTCTAACTATCACATCTGTTTTACTGATGCAGAAAAAGAAAAGAAAGAGTACTTAGTTCTTGAAATCCATTTTTTTTCTTCACATTAAGTCTCTTCTCATGGTTCATAACATCAACTTTACCGATGTTACTGACCTTCAGGCGTTTTTCTATTAATTATCAATTACTTCTTATGTACTTTATTGCTATTTTTCCTTATTGGAGCCCATTGGGCTTAGAGCATCGTGCTTTTCCAACTAGGGGTATAGCTTAGCTAATAATAATAATAATAATAATAATAATAATAATAATAATAATAGATCACGTTAAAAATTCACGAAATTAAATATACAGTATATTACAAATGAAAGTCTAACAAGCATTTAAGAAAATCATCAATATGAGAGAGAGAGAGAGAGAGAGAGAGAGAGAGAGAGAGAGAGAGAGAGAGAGAGAGAGAGAGAGAGATCACTCGGGCATGGCAAGGGCACGCACTAGACATGTGTCGCCTGACAAACGAATATAAAACACGAAGCTCGGTCTGATCCGCACATCCGACAACAAACAAGTATAACAACAAATAAGAAGAAAAAATAACATGTAAAACTATGTTTTCATCCACAACGCTACCACACATGAGCTAATTCCGACCACTTGATTACCCTCGTGCAACAACCAATTCATTTTATTGACATTCTAGATTTGGAGCTGTTTACAGGTGTGGCATTTTTCCAGGAAATGTGTCATTTTGGGGTAACATGCGATTGTTAATCACACAAATTGCATGATGGACTTAAATCCTTCCACGCATTATTCTCTCTATCTCTACATATATACATGGATACTAGTGAACACGGCCCGTCAAAAATCACGGTTAAATATTTAGATGTGTACACATGCAGATTAAACCCCTTTCCTCCCTTTCCTAACTACAACTCCTCTCACCAGGATATGGCTACTCTTTCTCTCCCCACCCGAGGGACGGGGAGAGACCACTAGTTATATATCTTATTGGTGAGCGTGACCGAATGAATATATATATATATATATATATATATATATATATATATATATATATATATATATATACATATAAAATGTATGTATCGTAAAAGATTAAATTACTTTCAGAATATGAGAGAGAGAGAGAGAGAGAGAGAGAGAGAGAGAGAGAGAGAGAGAGAGAGAGAGAGAGAGAGAGAGACGTCTACTCAGCAGCGAAGAATTTACAAAGATTAATGCAGTCATAAAGAACATCATTTGGTTCATAAAAGAACCCCAACAGACACTTAATAACAGTTACGCCCTAAATCATTCAATTTATCTACCCGGAGCCTAACTCCCCTCGAGTTCTTACACACTGAACTGCCGTAGTAAAAATAAGACTGATTCAGTGGCATATCCATTAGCTACATTAAATTCATATCCATTGAGAAACTACCATTTGGAAGTTATCGGATTGTTTAAGACTGGTAGATAGTTTTGTGTCGGAACATTTCCTTAAATAGGGCTCTACATATACACATAAAATATGGTGTAAACTCCTTATGGATTGATGTTACAACATTTAGATTTCGTTCTAGGATCGAGGTACATAACCGGAGAGGAATGAGTAATATAACAGTTTTCATGACAAACTTCTACTGCACGGCGAGTTTTTGCGTGTCGCCCAGCCTACTACCTCCGCCATAAATCTCCATACACTAGCTGTTTGGTTACTCTCTGCACAGTAAAGGTGGGACTTAGTGCCTTTCCTCAGAGTGAGGGGCACCGGAAATTCCTGTGTTCAACTATGCGTGCTTAAATGAATTAAGGTTATTGGTAAAGATACAAGCGCATCCAAGAAAACTTTCCTAACCTACCAAGATGTGTCTAGGCACAGCTTCTTTTCGAAGCAAGAAAACCTTAAATACAAAAGAGATAGAAAATTAAACAAGCGATAAAAAGGAGAACAAAACGTGATACATTTATAAATTAACTATATCTCTACGTAGTCAAAACCAAGACGAAAGATTAGTTATTATTACTGTTATTATTATTATTATTATTATTATTATTACTACTTGCTAGGCTACAACCCTAGTTGGAAAAGCAGAATGCTATAAACCAAGGGACTCCAACAGGGAAAATAGCCCAGTGAAGAAAGGAAACAAGGAAAAATTAAATATCTTACGAACAGTAACAACACTGAAAGAAATATTTCTTAAATAAACTATAAAAACTTCAACAAAACCAGAGGAAGAGAAATAATAATGGTTTGAATTTGGAGTGTCCTTCTCCTGAAAGAGCTGCTGACCATAGCTAAAGTAGCCACTGAACAATTACAGTGCAGTAGTTAACCCCTTGGGCGAAGAAGAATTGTTTGATAATCAGTGTTGTCAGGTGTATGAGGACAGAGGACAATCTGTAAAGAATAGGCCAGACTATTCGGTGTATGTGTAGGCAAAGGGAAAGTGAACCGTAACCAGAGAGAAGGATCCAATGTAGTACTGTCTGGCCAGTCAAAGGACCCCATAACTCTCTAGCAGTAGTATCTCAACGGGCGGCTGGTGCTCTGGCCAACCTACTAAATTAACAACCAAGAGATTATCATTATCATTGAGTAATATAAGAAGCATTGACCTATAAACGGTGTTACGATTGACAAATACGAAATGTGATGATCTATGAGTTTGTCAAAGATCATCACTAATACTCATGTCAAAAGTGACATAAAAATACACTATATCAGTCACAATTTTCCAATAACAATTATTCAACATCCGTGTTCGGTGGTAGTCATTAATAATCCATAATTTACGACAATTAACGAGATAAACTACAGTTCTATTCCACAATATATTATCATTATTTCAGTGCACCATAATCACCATCGATATCATTTTATCATCATTATATTAACATTACTCACTAATATCAAAGCCCCACTGTTATCAAATACCGTGACTCGATGAGAAATATCCCAACCATTATAATAAAATACAACAAAACATCGGAAAAGCTGCTCTGAAATTTCACCGATGCAGCTGAAAAGCGATAACAGCCAGGCTTTTAACATTATTACAGCAACATTTCACAAATTTAATTAGGGAGAATACCAACAGTCACTCACTTGATAAAAAATATCTACCAGTTGGGTTTATCACGGCTCTATGTCAAATAATTCTAATGGTTCATTAGAAAAATACAATCAACATGAGAGGCATTATATATCAAAAAGTGAACATTATGAATACCCACTCGATTTAACACTCATAATTTCCTCATTTGATTAATCGAACGAGGGATTTCGGTCTGTCGAAATATTTGATATTTTATGACAACGCGTTGATAACATATTTCTCCCATCAGGGTTATGGAATGTTACAATAGTTTTATTTAAATAGAAGGGTTGTAATAGCCTACTGGGAACGTCCCTACCTGGCAATCTCATGGACTGGGGTTCAAAACCCGTTCAAGCTCGTCAGTTTATTGTAGTGTCTGCGACCTCACTATCTTTGTGAGCTAGGATGGCGTGTTTGGGGGAGCCTATAACTTATCACCCGCCATTGACTGGCCCTCCCTGGTCTCACCTTGGCTGGATAGGGGCCTTGGTCGCTGACCATGTGTATACTATACATGGTCTGCTTTAAGGGCACTTCCGGCTATCTTGGGCAGTGTCACTGTCCGTTGTCTCTGCCATTCATGAGCAGCCTTTAAACATGGTGCGTTGTCAATTGATTACAAAGACACGTACTCAGTAGCAATATGTTTTTCTCCAATGTACATCGGCATTACCCACAGGAAACAGAAAACTGAGCACATAATTCGATGCTATTTTAGAAGTATTACAGAAATAGGTAGGATGAACGGCTGTGGCCTAGTGTGCAATTTATTACACAAACTAAAGTGGATAATGGATGCACCTCCGTCCGTCACACATGTAGAGAGAGAGAGAGAGAGAGAGAGAGAGAGAGAGAGAGAGAGAGAGAGAGAGAGAGAGAGAGAGAGAGAAAGTTGAATCGATGGAAACTTCAAAAGTTCAAACTTGCAGTAAATGATTTTATGTGAACAGGATGACATTGAATCTCTTTATGGATTATGAAAAGTTAGTCTAATGTTATTACTGTTCTTAAAAGATCCTATCTTAATTATTAATTTTCCCTGTTCTTGTATTTCTTTATTTCCGTTCCTCACTGGGCTATTTTTCTTTGATGGAGCCGTTATAGGACTTATTACATCCTGCTTTTCCAACTGAGGTTGTAGCTTAGCTAATAATAATAATAATAATAATAATAATAATAATAATTATACCTTATAAAACTTGACATTTTAAAGCCAGCTGTATTTTCTACGCTATGAATATCACGAAACTACAGAGTGCATACTTACGAGAATGATTCTTAACTTTTACCTACATTCTTTTTAATGTTCCTATCTTTTAAGAAACGTTAAACAATAGAAAAAATACACATTAGCCAGTTATGGAATTATTTTACAAGACACTAAAAGAGTTGGAAGACCAAGTCCTACATGGCTGAGGACTATGAAGCGAGAAGTAGATGATGATGAATGAAGAAGCATTGAATTAAAAGCTCTAGAGACAACTGGCGAAATCTAACCGAGGCCTTTTCCGTCAATAGGCGTAGGAGGAGGAGATGATGATGATGATGATATATATACTGTATATATATATATATATATATATATATATATATATATATATATATGTGTGTGTGTGTACGTATATATATATATATATATATATACATATATATATGTGTGTATATTTATATATATATATATATATATATATATATATATATATACAGTATGTATATACATACATATAATATATATATGTATATATATACAAATATATATATATATATATGTATATGTATATGTATATGTATATATATATATATATATATATATATATATATATATATACACATATATATATACATACATATATATATATATATATATATATATATATATATATATATATATATATATATATATATATACTGTATAATATACGAGAGATATTCATTAAAGATTTCCCCTGATCAACTTAGGATTATCATATCTGACTGAAAATTCACTTGTGTTGTGGTACATTAGTGCATAGGACACATGATAATTTCAAGCTCTGAACTCACATTGCTTCCTTTTTCACAGGTGTTAGATTGAAGTAAGGTGTGAAAATGGACCCAGTCGGGTACCCCAGCCGTGATTGGATTTCTTTATTTGAGAGGACGCATGCCGAAACAATCCTTCGATGAAATTAAGCAAGATTATGGAGATGCTGCCCCATCATATGATGTTGTAAAACACTGGTATCGCCAGTTCAAGTGTGGCCGAATATCTGTCGAAACATCGCCCGTTCCTGGACGCCCCCATTCTGCCATTGATAAAGAGACCATCCATCAGTTAGCCCAAATTGTGAAGATAGGTATATGGTCTGTGGAGAAAATAATTCAGGATCATTTGCACATGCATAAGGTGTCTGTACGGTGAATTCCCAGGCTCATTACGCCTTTTCAGAAGCAGGAACAAGTGGATTGCTCAAAGGCTCTCTTGGTCAACAAAATCAGGAAACCTTTCTCGACAGACTCATAACCCCCGATGAAGGCAAGAGCCATCTTTTGAGACCAGCATAGAGTAGTGATAACGGATGTCCTGGCTAAGGGTACCACAATTACTGTGACTTAACATGCTTCACTGCTGCGTAAATTGCGAGAATCCATCAAACTCATAAGGCACGCAATGCTGACTAAGAGGAGTCCAACTCCTGCAAGACAATGTTCCAGTCCACAATTCGCATATTACCCAGACAGAAGTGTACTCTTGTGGCTATGAAATTCTCCCGCATCCCCTTATTCTCCTAACCAGGCACCATCTGACTTTCACCTCCTTCCAACCAAGAAGTCATTTTTGATTGATTGATTGATTTAAAGTTTTCAAGCATCCTGACATCTAAGGTCATTGACGCCGATATCATTTAGTTTATATATAAAAAAAAATTAAAGGAACATTCAATTGAAATTATAAAAGTCGAATGTCATTATAAAAGTTAAATAGTTTTCAAAAGACCTGCTTCTAAAACAAATCTAAATATGCCACTTGCATAGTAGGACACATCATGTCCAAGAATCTTGAAAGGAACACGTTTCTCATATGATGAGACACTGATTTCCAAGGTGGAGTCATGGTTTGAGGCTCAACCCACTGACCTTTACAAACAAGGTTTCCAAAGTTTCACAAGACGATGTGCAAAATGCATAACCCTGGGTGGTGCCTATGTAGAGAAAGACTAATGACTGTTATTATCATTATTATTACTTGCTAAGCTACAACCCTAGTTGGAAAAGCAGGATGCTATAAGACCAGGGGCTCCAACAGGGAAAATAGCCCAGTTAGGAAAGGACACAAGGAAAAATTAAACATTTCAAAAACAGTAACATTAAAATAAACATCTCCTATATAAACTATATAAGCTTTAACAAAACAAGAGGAAGAGAAATAAGATAGAATAGTGTGCTGAGTGTACCCTCAAGCAGGAGAACTCTAACCCAAGACAGTGGAAGACCATGGTACAGAGGCTATGGCACTACCCAAGACTAGAGAACAATGGTTTTATTTTGGAGTGTTCTCCTAGAGGAGCTGCTTACCATAGCTAAAGAGTAAGAGTCCTTAGAAAGGGGAAAGTGGCCACTGAACAACTACAGTGCAGTAGGTAACCCATTGGATAAAGAAGAATTTAGTAATCTCAGTGTCGTCAGGTAAATGGGGACAGAGGAGAATATGTAAAGAATATGCCAGGCTATTCAGTGTATGTGTACGCAAGGGGAAAATGAAAGGCAACCAGAGAGAAGGATCCAATGTAGTACTGCCTGGCCAGTCAAAAGACGCTATAACTCTCTAGTGGTAGTATCTCAACGGGTGGCTCGTGCCCTGGCCAACCTACCACCTGGAAAAGTTTTGTCTGTCTATGACTGTTGGAAGTGGGTCAGGGGAAATCTTTAATGAACGCCCCTCGTATATACTATACGATTACGTGGCACCTCAACAATGACGGCTATATACATCATACATATATATATATATATATATATATATATATATATATATATATATATATATATATATATATATATATATATATATATATATAATATATATATATATATATAATGTGTGTGTGTGTGACTTGACTAATCATCCGTTTGCCCTAATAAAGGTGATTTCAGTGGCAAAAACGACAACAAACATTCACTGTCCCTTTCCTTCTTCCAGTCAAGAAGGGACCTCGGTTGAATAACTTCTACAATACCAATCAGCTCACTACTACTACAAGGAGCAGAGGACCTTGTACATCTCAAAGCATATATCGAAGACTGTATTACGCAATTAACTGAGAAACGTTTTTATTACACAGTATAAATGATTCATGTTGATTTCTAACAAAATAAGACTTTTCTTTAGAAAATGACAAATCCATGTCACTCATGGTCAGAATGATTAAGGTTTACATAAAAATATGGTTTTACTTTAAAACCCGAAGACTCAATAATTCACATAGAGCATAATTACATGGATTACATATTATAAAAAGTACGCTTTTAACACACTGAAAAATTAAAACCAATACCTTTGCTTTTTAGTAAAAATTTGCATTACAAAAATTAATTTAACCCAAGGGGAGATTAATCTTCCCTTCAGCAAAGACTAATATAATCTATTGTAAACATTCCAGGGCAAAGACGATATCCCCGTATATACTGTACAAGTGTACATGACCCGTCAAAATGACGGCTAAATATTTATAGACATGAACGCACAAAC
>NC_090757.1:61764970-61769970 GCF_036898095.1 Palaemon carinicauda | reverse complement strand
CTATCAAAACTTACGTAAGCAATAAGCACAATCACCTACAAACACGAATTCCTTCTCTTATCGATTCTTAAAATATTTCATATTAATCTTTCATTACTTCCATTGTAGTTTATTCATTTCCGTTCCTTAATGGGCTTTATTTTCCTTGTTGGAGCACTTGGTCTTATAGCATCCTGCTTTTCAAACTAGGGTTGTAGCTTAGCTAATAATTACTTTGGTTGCTATATAATAAGCTCCTAAGTAACATTCGAATGATAGAAGACATTAAGGCTTTCAAGAGGAAACTGAAGACTTTCTTATTTCATGAGTCTTTTGACAGTGACGATTTAACAGTAAATGAACAATACGCGATATGAAACGTTAAATACTCCGAACGAATAGGTAAAACGACAGTGGAGGTCCTGTAGAGAGTGGGGTTCCCCTGATGCATGGGACCGG
Organism: Palaemon carinicauda; assembly: GCF_036898095.1. NCBI lineage: Eukaryota > Metazoa > Arthropoda > Malacostraca > Decapoda > Palaemonidae > Palaemon > Palaemon carinicauda. The sequence goes on along the minus strand of NC_090757.1, from coordinate 61,769,532 downwards.
AAAAGCAGCCATCAAAATAAGTAAGTAACTGCATACTAGTGGACGGACAAAGACATGGTGTACTGTACTTAATATCTTCCAAACCAACCATGAAAACTTCCATCTTTTGAAAAAAACTCAACAATCCTCAATATAAAACCTATATAGAGATCCACCAAAGAAATGACTGTGACTAAGATTTCCTTCGTTTGAACCCAAACAAGCTCTACAATCCACAAAATAAAATATATAAAAAAAAAACCACAAAACTGAAGGAAATTTGTGACTATGTGAAGGCCAGTCTCTACGTAGTCCCAGAGATTTCCAATAGCCCCACTTCTTGACTAATTAACCCATTTGTTTTACCTTCCAATTTCCTTAACGCGTTTCATTTAGGCCTACGGGGCGCCCTGACTAATGAACCATTAGACCTACAAACCTAATTTAGCACAGGGTAGATTAGAAGAGGCGTGAGGAGGAGGAAAAGATTAGTTTTTTCCTTCATTAAAAGGCAAAGCCAAAATGATGGACTGGAATCGTCTGGGGGTGATTCTTCTTGACTTCTTAACGAGATAAAGGAGGCAAAATTAATCAACAATCTTCATGTAAAGATAATTAAGTATAATGTTGAAAGCATGACTACGACTCTAATGGTACGTAAGTCATTCTTAACCTTCAGAACGAGAGAGAGGTATTACTTTACTACGAATTATGCGTTTCCTTTAACCACATATATATATTTCAGCATAATTCATCAGTACAGTAGTGATAAACGTGATTCATATTATGCACTTTTTCCATTTCTCGATTCCAGATGTAAAACAAAAGACCGAAATGAACAGCGCCATCTGTTACCTACGCGCCCTTCTAACGAGGCATAATGCTCACAGAAATTGCACCGACTTTCCAGTTTTCCCTTGACTGTCTTAGTTGATTTTCTGTCCCAGCAGTGAGGCCGAGTCAACTCCTCCCACTACTAAATCCCGACATTACCTTGAAATACGTTCCTATCTTCTAGCAATCTCAATCACAGCTAATCCCTTTAAGGCCCAAATATAATTTTAACTTGCTAATCCCGCCAGCATTTCTTCTGTGAAGATTAGCCCTCTCACTTCTCAACCAGACATCACAAGGGTCAGAGTCATTTGAAAAGTCCACCAATTTTCACCTTTATCTACTTCAAACGCTTAAATGTAATCACTCAATGCTCATTTATCCCAGGCGGTCGTATGTAAATCTGAGGTGGGGTGGGGGTGTTTAATAGAAGCCCGATTTATGTTTAAGGGTTTGCCTATGATTATCTATTTATAATATTAAATATATATAATCATCTTTATGCTACTGTGTTATATCTCCCGATATTTTGCAACTGCCAATAATTTGCAAATACGATCCTTAAAACACTTGAGTAATGACCAGACGAAATTCCTCCATAGATGAGGTGTGAAATGAATATGAATTATATACAAACACAAAATCAGTTTGGATTTATTTTAACTCCGCTGGAAAGGGGCAAGGATGAAATATAATTTTGTAAGTGGTTTTAATAACAATGCAGGGTCGTTGGAGATATTTTGTTCTTATTTTGGAGAAAGAGAGAGAGAGAGAGAGAGAGAGAGAGAGAGAGAGAGAGAGAGAGAGAGAGAGAGAGAGAGGTTCTTCAATAATCAGAATTTTCAACCAATTTTACTTTAGTGTCAAAGGGGGAGCATAAATTCACGGACAATCAGAAGCCGCAGGCATATCAATGTGACCAAAAAGAAAAAATTCTTCAGATTTTCCGTCGTCTTGTTTGAATCGATTAAAAAATAAACTAAATAAAATAGCAAAATAGGAAAACATATTAAAATTTCTGGAGCACTCACATTTAAACCAAACAGTTCAACAAGTAAACATATAGAAAATATAAAAACATTTCAGAATTTCTAGAGGACTCCCATTTACATTATCCTTGCCATCTCATTAGGGTTTATATTTTAACACATGGGATCGATACATTATGATTATCTAGAATATACACAGATTGAACAGTACTTTTCCATATTCTCTTTAAAGAAAGGCATTGCAATGACAAACTAAATAAATCTTTTCAATTTCTTTCCCATATCGACTACTTACTATTTTTCAAATTTCGATTTTTTATATTTGAAATCACAGCATTTAAAGTTAAAAAGGTCACTCATGAATGGCAGAGGCAAGGAACGGTAACAATTCCTTAGATAGCAGGGCAATGCCCTAGAGACTGACCATACAGTATATACATATGATCAGCACCTAAGCTAGGGTTAGGGACTGCCAGCCAACGGCTGCTCATGACTCAGCCAGCAGTAGGCTCCCCCAAACACCCCATCCTTAGCTCACAAGGATGGTGAGGTTGCGGACACAACAAGACACTATCGAGTAGAGCGGGATTGGAACCCTAGTCCGTCAGATCGGTAGGCACGGACGTTTCCAATAGACAACCACAAGGAAATAATCCAGATACGAATAAGAATGTGTGTTACTTCATGGGCATTATGGAAAATACTCTTACCGCAAACAATCGAAAATCAGCGACAAGAATCTGTTGATGAATATATTCATTGATATCCTAAAAAAAAATAAGGGGATAACGTAACAACAGAACAAGCTGTCAAAGGGCAAGTAACGACAAGCCAAGAGATACCATAAAATTTTAAGTACCACAAAATAACAATTGCAACAAGATAGTAATGAGATGACAGGACTATACAAGACAAAATCTACTGACCAAACTAGAAATACATGTAGTTCTATCATAGCTGTCTTCAAATCTACTGTATCTCCCCTTAGCTTATTCCCACAAAATAAATGCTATTGGAAACGTCTCTGTCTAGCAATCTGATGGACTGGGGTTCGAGATCAGCTCAAGCTCCCTAGTTTCTTGTAGTGTCTACAACCTCACCATCCTTGTGAGCTAAGGAAGGGACCGGTTTGGGGGACCCTATATGTCTACCTACCGAGTCAACAACAGCCATTGTCTGGCCATCCCTGGTCCTCTTCCTCTTGTTTTGTTAAAGTATTTATCGTTTATTTAGGAAATATTTATTTTAATATTGCTACTGCTTTTGAAATATTTCATTTTCCCTTATTTCCTTTCCTCAATGAGCTATTTTCCCTGTTGGGGCCCCTTGGCTTATAGCATCTTGCTTTTACAACTAGGGTTGTAGCTTAGCAATTATCATTAATAATAATAATAATAATAATAATAATAATAATATCTTATTTTTTTCCTCTTGTTTTGTTAAAATTTTCATAGTTTATAAAGTGATATTTATTTTAATATTGTTGCTCTTCTTAAAATATTTTATTTTTCCTTGTTCCCTTTCCTAACTGAGCTATTTTCCCTGTTGGAGCCCCTGGGCTTACAGCATCCTGCTTTTCCAACTAGGGTTGTAGCTTAGCAAGTAATAATAATAATAATAATAATAATAATAATAATAATAATAATAATAATAATGATAATAGCTTGGGTGGAGATGGGGCTTGGGTGCTGATAATATGTAGCCTATATGGTCAGTCTCTAGGGCACTGGCACTGTCCTTCGGCCCTGTCTTTCCAGTAGGACACAAAAACAGCAACAAAAATAACAACAGTAATAGTGTTATGGCTCCTTTCTTGGCACCAACTCGAATTAATGAACATCAGCATCCGATAAATCCATAGACACAAATCTCCATCTGCATCATCATCAAAATAATCTCCGGCAGGATGATTAAAATACCGTCAGGGTTCTCAGAAATCGATGATAGACTCATTTCCTTTTCATTTCTCCTTCATTATCGTCCATATTACAGTTAAAATTAGAAATGTTGCTCTTCTAATTATTCAAGGATGTTACCCTTAAAAAAAAATTATATACTCGTAATTATATACTGGAACGCGGTGAATTATTAAAGGTTTAAAGGTCACTTTGTAAGACACTTTTAAAATTTTAGATGTGCTTCTCGACAGCAAATGTACTCTTGAGAAACACATTAGGTCTGTGTCTTCTTCAATTGCACAAAAAAATTGGCTTATTGAGAAAGTCTTTCAAGATTTTCGATGATCAATCAATTCTGAAGAAGTGTTTTAATTCTTTCATTCTACCTTGTTTCGAGTATTGTTCTCCTGTCTGGTCTTCAGCTGCTAATTCTCATCTTAATTTGTTGGACAGGACATTACGGTCAATTAAATTTCTTATTCCTGATCCAGATATTAATCTCTGGCACCATCGTTCAATTAGTCCATTATGCATGTTGCATAAGATTTTTTTATAATTCCGACCATCCTTTACATTCAGATCTTCCCAGACAGTTCCATCCTGTTCGTAATACTAGGCAAGCAGGTAATTCTAATAGTCAGGCCTTCTCCATCATGAGGTTCAATACAACACAGTATTCTAGAAGTTTTATTCCAGCTGTGACAAAGTTGTGGAATGATCTTCCTAAACGGGTAGTTGAATCAGTGGAACTTTAAAAGTTCACACTTGCAGCAAATGTTTTTATGTTGAACCGGCTGACATAAGTTTTTATAGTTTATATTTGAAATATCTATTTTAATGTTGTTATTGTTTTTAAAATATT
>NC_090757.1:61747470-61759970 GCF_036898095.1 Palaemon carinicauda | reverse complement strand
TTCTGGGCAATCTTTAAAAACACAACTGAGTGGACTTAAATATCTTTGGAGGCTAGTCACATAACAGTAATGACAGGAAACTCCTTAAGGCAAGGCTAATAAAACAAACACAATCATCAGTAAAAAAAAAAAAAAAAATAAAAATAAAATTAAAAATATGCTGCCATTGCAGAACTATATTCAGCTGTTGTCAACTGAAAACAATTGGTGATAAATTCTATCAAGCAGGAAATGGAAAAATACCACGTCTGGTATTTTTTTTAACTATAAAGTTAAATATATACTAAAAAACACTAAAAACTCATAAAAAAGGAGCACTAACGATGAGAATTTGCAAAGAAACACATCGGCCCACCTGAGCAGAAGTGGAAAAATATTAATCCTTTTGGCTTAGCCGATTGTTGACCATATGACATTTTCCAGACTTTACTAAGAATATAACGGTTTATATATATATATATATATATATATATATATATATATATATATATAAAGATATATATATATATATATATATATATATATATATATATATATATATATATATATCTTAGGCGAGTTTCTAACCCACATTATCTGTCTTACTCTTCTCCAATTTCAGAACTTTCAAATAAACAGCTTTCAAAACTTACCGGATCAAACAGTATAACATCAAAATCCTTTCTTTCGCGATTCACCACATTTCTCACTCTTTTATACTTCTTATGCCTATTATAATACACAAAAAGTTAATTTCAACCCGTTTCTATAATTTGGATTTAACATCCATAACTTTTTTCCTTGGGTAGAATTAGTGTAACAATCCTTTCATATATTCCTATCTTAGTTTCTATCGACCATTCTTTTTTTCCGAATCTATTGCATAAACCCTGCTGCCTGAATTTCCCATTTTCTGTTCTCTCATCAAAATATAATTTGTTTTATTTTTTTCTAAAAAGTACCTAGATAATTAAGCAATATACATTCTTCCACTTCACATATTAATATCAACTGCTCTATCTAAATGTTGCCCATTTACCTTTATAACACTGATACAGCATTAATCCTATTGGTCAGAACGTTCTGTAAAACCAAAAATAAAACTTTTTCACTAATTTCCGCAATTTCTTTTAGTAACCTCAATCAGTCCTGTACCATTTTCAAACATCAACTTTACAACTTTGCAATTACTTTTACTTTCCTTTTATTCTAACATCTTACATCACTCCATCCTTAAAGGTATTAAATCCTCGTGGAGGTTTGAACTACGCTAACCTAATTCAATCTGATTAAGGCTCGCTTTACACGTGCGGTTTGATACCGCGCGGTTTTGTTCACGCGGATTAGACATTAATGATGATCAATAAGGCCCTTCTTCACAAACTGCCCGCTCGGAGGAATTTCCGAGAGGCTACGAGTTACTAACAGAGTGCACTGCTAACCCACACGGTTCCAGTGTAACAGCTTATAGAAACTACGAGGCCGCTTGGGGAAATCAGCTCATGTGAAGACAGGCCTACAACTGAGAGACAAATTTCCCGAGCGGAAAAAAAATCCTTTCGATTCTAACTCATCATGTTTATTGATCACCATCCTCCAATGCTTCCATCATATTATGTTTCTGCATGGTCCACGTACTCTGCAGTTCTTTTTTCCAATTTGCATTAAAACTTTCCCTAAATCTTTTTCATAGGAAACAATTTATCAACACTCCCTCTGTATTACTAAAACAAAATTTTCCTTCAACAACTAGCCTTCTTTTCTAATTCAGAATCATACAATACAAATATCCTGGCACATACATTAAAGCTTTAGCCATTTATTTTCAACAAAGGAATAATTGTTCATCTAACCACTTTATTATGAACAATGAAATACTTATTCACCACACCAGTCTATCACGAACAATGGTTTACTTGTTCATTTTACCAGTTTATTTCTTCTTTATAAGATGCGTTTGTTAATATTTCTGTCTACACTATATTCCCCGGCGACCATCTTACAGTCTCCCTTTTACATTCAGTACTTGTCTTCTATTCAAACTTGACGTTCAAAGATTGTTGTTTTTTCTATCTTATCTTAATAATTAATTCCCCTTCCTTTAGAACTGTTACTTAGGTAGTCTCATCTGAAGCAATAACACTTGAAACGACTATATTTCTTACTAAACTGAAAATCTGAAGTTCCCTCTTCCAATTTTCTCATAACAGCAAACCCTTCCTGGTGACCTTATTATTTCAATATATATCAGTTCAACCTTCCTGAATTTTCAATATGATCTTCTCCCTTTTCAGGGGGTGGTTTCAAGGATATCTAACAAGTTACAGAACCATTCATTCGTTAAATGCTGAATCGGGGAAGAATCCCATATATAGTGTGTAATATATATATATACATATATATATGTATATATATTTATATACATAATATACACACATGTATGTATACATACATACATAGACACAGCTATATATATATATATATATATATATATATATATATATATATATATATATATATATATATATACAGGTATATATCCATACATTTAAATATGAGCACACGTGTACATACGTAAATATACATACATACATAGACAGCTGTGTGTGTATATATATATATATATATATATATATATATATATATATATATATATATATATATATATATATATATATATATATATCCATATATTTAAATATGAGCACACATGTATATACGTAAATATACATACATACAAACATAAGTATATTTAGACACACAAGAATTGATACCTCTGTGGAACTTAATCTTTTGTGGTTTCCGAATATCACAAAGTTTTCGTAAGTTCATAAATATTAATTTGACTAAGAAGCAAAAGTCATTTAATTTAATAATTTGACTTCAAAACGCAACGTGAAATCTCGATAACCCTATAAGGGCTATATTACTACTATCATTATCAATTGCTAAGCTACAACCCTAGTTGGAAAAGCAAATGCTTTAAGCCTAGGGGCCCCAACAGGGAAAATAGCCCAGTGAGGAAACGAAACAAGGAAAATAAAACATTTTAAGGACAATCAACATTGAAATAAATAATTCCTATACAAACTATAAATACTTTAACAAAAAAAGAGGAAGAGAAATTAGATACAATAGTGTGCCCGAGTGTACCTTCAAGCAAGAGAACCCTAATCCAAGACAGTGAAAGGCCATGGTACAGAGGCTATGGCACTACCCAGGACTAGAGAACAATGGTTTGATTTTGGAGTGTCCTCCTCCTAGAAGAGCTGCTTACCATAGCTAAAGAGTCTCTTCTACCCTTACCAAGAGGAAAGTAGCCACTGAACAATTACAGTGCAGTAGTTAACCCCTTGGGTGAAGAAGAATTGTTTGGTAATGTCGGTGTTGTCAGGTGTAGGAGGAGAGAGGAGAATCTGTAAAGAATAAGCCAGACTATTCGGTGTATGTGTAGGCAAAGGGAAAGAACCGTAACCAGAGAGAAGGATCCAATGTAGTACTGTCTGACCAGTCAAAGGACCCCATGACTCTCTAGCGGTAGTATCTCAACGGGCGGCTGGTGCCCTGACCAGTTCTTATCTTACAATCCACCTCAGTCCCTATACATTGAATTCTAAGCACTTCAGACTTTTTTCAATAGTTGTAACTCTTTCAATGTAAACATTTCGGTACTAAAAATATTTCAAGGACTCCGAACCATTTCATAAACAGTTTTTTAAACAAACTAAACACCAAGTCCAAATGAATTCTAGGGAGTGCACTTTAATGTTTCTTCAAGAGAAGGAAAACTGTAATTAGTATGCAGGCACACGGTTGGAATCAGCGTAACACATATCTATGAAAAACATTGTTTACATTAGCATCAGTGGGATTCGAGCGCCGTCTTTAAGGACCTCGCTTCACTAATACACGTGTCCTTAATATGTGCACGTGTGTTACGTGCGTAAGCCCACGTCAAGCATCTGGCAATGTGTATAAAACTTCGTTCAAATGACCACGATATAGGTGGAAGTCACGCAACGCTCTTAAGACCAGAATACAGATTTGAGCTTGATCCCTTCCACTCTAAAATCACCCTTGCTCTGCTCCGACCAAAGGGCCATTTTAGTCTCCCCAATAAAATATTATGCACAGCTCTACCTAATATAGGTCCAATACAATTTGTACCTTATACCAAATAAAATAACTTTTCGATCCTTTCACTGATGAAAGCTTTGGCGGCTCGAACCTTTGCCTAATAAACCTGTAAAGTCTGTAATATTCAATGAACATAAGTCACATAACATTGGCAATTACATTTACATTTCAAAACTTGTTGCTGATTAAACCAGACACCATTAAAAAACCGCTATGAAAAAAATGGTATGTTTCATCACTTCTAATCAAAATGCACACTTATGGAACCAATCTAAAGGGCCTTTATTGGCTTACTCAACCTAACTTAGATCAATATGCGCATCTGTTTACCATGGAAGTGAATTACACACATGGAAAATTATCCTGCAATTAAGAGCAAATGAAACCAACACAAATGAAGATACGAAACAAGAAATGCTGGATATTCCACCCCCCAAAAATAAAATGATTAAATCTTCACCAAAAAATCCTTCCCCAGAAATATCGTCAAGCCATAAAGGCATAATAATCTAAGAGATCAATATCCCTCTGCCATATTACCACTGCCTACACCATCCACCGTCATACTGCTCAAATAGCGCAGTATTATATTACATCCAAAGTGAGCTTTTCTTCAGTATATGTATACTTACGTGTCTGTTCTTTACTGCGCTTCTTTCAGACTATACGCAATTATATTTTGAAAATATATATATATATATATATATATATATATATATATATATATATATATATATATATATATATATATATACACACATAGCCTATATATATATATATATACACTGAATATATATATATATATATATATATATATATATATATATATATATACACTGAATATATATATATATATATATATATATATATATATATATATATATCTATATATACATATATATATAATTATATATATACTGTATGTATATATATATATATATATATATATATATATATATATATATATATATATTGAATAAGTTTTATCCCAGCTTTGACCAGATTGTGGAAGGATCTCCCTATTTAGGCAGTTGAATCGGTGGAACTGCAGCAGTTCAAACTTGCAGCGATTTGTTTTTACGTTGAACAGGCTGACATGTCTCTGATTAAAGTTTAAATATGAAAGATCTATTCTAATGTTGACTTGTCTCTTTCTATAGTTCTTGTATGAAAGAGGTATTTTATTGTTTGACATGTCTCTTTTTATAGTTCATATATGAGAAATCTACTTTAATGTTGTTACTGTTCTCAAAATATTTTACATTAATTGTTCATTACATACCTTGTAGTTTATTTATTTATTTCCCTTTCCCATAGGGCTATTTTTTCCTGTTGGGATCTTGCTTTTTCAACTAGGGCTGTAGCTTAGCTAATAATAATAATAATAATAATAATAATAATAAAAATAATCATTATCATTATTATTTTATTGTAATCATAATTATTATTATATGAATATGAATCAAACAAACCCTTATGATTGAGATTGTGTCTACAAGCTTTCTGTAGTTTTAAAATACTTTTCTTAATAGATAAAGACTTCATTTATAGCAACATGTTCAGAATGAATGCCAAAATTACATCGTTGTATAAGATGTTCCCTCTAGACATAATCAAAACACGCACACGTGACAATTAGCTACAACCATGGCTCGAAAATCAAGATGCTATACGTCCAAGGGCTCCAACACGGAAAATAGCCCAGTAAGGATATGGAAATAAGGACACAGAATCGTGTGCCCGAGTGTACCCTTAAGCTAGCGAACTCTATCCCAAGATAGTGGAAGACCGAGGTACAGAGGGTATAGCACTAATCAAGGCTACAGAAAAATGGTTGAAATTGGAGTGTCTTGTTAAAAGAGCTGCTTACCATAGCTAGTGTCGCTTCTACCAATACCAAGTAGAAGTAGCTACTGAATAATTACAGTGCAATAGTTGAACCGGCCCCCCTCAAAGTGAAAAGGAATTTTTCGGTTATCTTAATGTTGTCAGGTGTATGAGGAAAGAGGAAAATGAGTAAAGAATAGGCAAGATTACTCAGTGTGTGTGTAGGCAAAGGAAAAATGACCCGTAATCAGAGCTGTGGCCAGTCAAAGATCCCAATAACTCTTCAACTCTCAACGGATGACTAGTGCCTTCGCCAACCTGAAATTAAATTTAACCATCTTCATTCAAAGCACTTGAGAAGTACTTCTAAACTAAACTAAACTGAACTTCCTCATTTCCCAAAACAAAATAAAAAATCCATTTCTACCAAAGATTCTCACCGTGGACCATGCAAATGAGCACCCACAACTCCATCACTTATACGAACAAAGAATAAATTTACAGAGAACAAATCCTTACAAACAATAGCCATAATCTATAGGAATGAATTTGAAAGACATCGTCCAAATCAACATACTTCTCAATGCAAAGGCAAACAATAATTTAATATTAAGGGTATGCCTGGGCCAAAGATAAAAGGCAAAAAGTCTACTTTTAATTTTCTTCCCTCTCTCTCTCTCTCTCTCTCTCTCTCTCTCTCTCTCTCTCTCTCTCTCTCTCTCTCTCTCTCTCTCTCTCTAAACCAGACATAGAAATAAGAACCAAGCCTTAGCCAAAACACATTTTCAAACACGGCTCCAGAAGCACCATTTACCGACATACTTAAAAAGGAAATTACATCAGTAATAACCTGAAGGAAAATTAAAGTGGAAGACAGGGGGGCATGGCAGCTAATTCCAGCCACTTTCACCCCCCCCCCTCCAACCCCCCCACACACAATGAATGCTTCAACAACTTACCCACTTAAGAGAGATCGAGAGCCTTGGGAACATAAAAGAGGGGAGAGAAATGGTTTGAATTTGCTCAACGAGGTGTATAAAGATTCGGTCAGATTTTACTACCCCATTCGGGATGATGATTTCCATTACTGGTTTAAAAGTTACGTGGCTTGAAAGAGCTTGCGTTTGTCTCGGCTGTTGAGAAGGTTTCAGGTTATCTTAATTTAATAAAAAAAAAAAACTTGAAAAGGTTTCAGAATATTCTAACTTTTAAATGTCTAATTAGTTTACTTATTTCCTTTCCTCATTGGGAGATTTTTCCTTGTTGGAGTCCTTGAGCTTATAGCATCCTGATTTTCCCACTATGGTTGTGGCTTAGCTGCTAGTAGTAGTAGTAGTAGTAGTAGTAGTAGTAGTAGTAGTAGTAGTAGTAATTGATCGATTAAAATTGACAAAATTCAGAAATCCTAGAAATGAAAAAAACCCATGAGAGCAAAAAGGCATAATACCTCATCTTACAAAAATGAACAATGTATTTTAGAGTCTATTTACACTTAACATTGAATAAAATACATACGCTAAGAATTAAAGACAAAAACTTATATGTACACATGGACGTAGGAAAAATAAAATATTTTAAGAATAGTTACAATATTAATATATATATATATATATATATATATATATATATATATATATATATATATATATAAATATATACACACACATATATATATATTTAAATTTCTTTCCGGTCACACTGAGCAGCATTGCCAAAGGTATGACTATTCTGTCTCTCTTCGTCCCTAAGGCAGGGGGAGAGGGAGTAGCCAAACCCTAGTAAGATGCCGAAAGTGTCATGTCAAAGTGTCTGTCAAAATACCTAGCAGTCATTTTTGACGGGTCGCGTGCACTGATAGAGTAACAGTTGCATGCAGTTAATCCAGCCAAAAATAAAACGGAATTACCCGAAGAAAACGATAACATCAGTCAAATACAAATCACAGTGGAACTTAAGAAAGAAAAGTAGAAAGTGGTGTAAAAGTTATGAAATATAAATGCCTAAAGAGGATAAAATAAGAATAAAAGGATTTCATTTAAAATAAACGCTGCTGATTGACCATTAAGGAAGAAGTCAGGTGTAATTCGGGGAAAATGTAAGAACAGGATGATGTGATGAAAAGATAACCAAAGAGGAATAATAAGGTCGCGGTTAAAAGAAATAAAAATTATACAATTTCAATCGTTACAAGTCAATGAAAGGCAAAGGCGGAAAATTAGATAAAGCAAAAACACTGCCAACGTGACGGGGTATCATGCGTAAAAGTGAGTAGAGTTTTTATTCATGGATATCAAACAATAAATGAGAGACTGCTAGTGCACTCTTGTGTTTTTAAGCTTCTCTTTTGAGCAGGTTGACAGAAGTTTCGTTTCGTGTTGTATATGTACTTCATTTGTTTGAAAGTGTTATCTAAGCATATTCTATTTATTTTTATTTCTATGTTTCACTGTAGTTCTCAATGTCTTTCGTGAGTGCAGCTTTCCGAGTTGGGTCCCTTGAACTTGTAGCCTCTTTCTTTTCAAACCAGGTTTTAGCTTGGTGCTAGAAATAATAGAAATAAGGAAGGATGATACTGTAGTCATATTTCAGCAATAGTCTCTTTTATACGCATGTTCGATTGAAAACTATGGCTGACTCAGTTGCGTTAATTTCCTATTTTCTTCTCAACAACGAAGAGCACTAGACTTCAAATCCAAGAGAAGTAGATCGATTGGCGCATGAAGCGTTAAAACGCATGATTACATACAGTTGGACACCTCGCTCTGAACTGTACCCAGTCACACCCATACTACAGGAGTTCCTTTGTTCTGCCCCGCCCACCATCTCTCCATCTCTTCTTACAGCATCTTTTTTGGTTACGAGCCGCCAAGAAAGGGTGCCACTCCGTACCGCGGTGTACCAGGTACTAATGTGTCCAACTGTACATGTACCTGACAATTAGTCTACTGCGGTGGGTCAAACCCGGAAAGAGCATAAATATAGCAAACTCATCTCATAATAATTGTCAGACTATTAAATTCGTTAATACAATGTCGTAAGTAACTATAAAAGGAACTAGAAGTTAATAGAAAAATAAATATTTCTAATTAAATTTAATAGACGTTTGTGCTTTCAGATTTTTAAATATAATGGTTAGAATCATCTCACTACATCCAGTCCCTTATCTCTCCATAAGTACATAGGAGAAGTAAGGTACAAAAGAATAAAACGACGGATGATAAAAATTAAGAAAACTGTTGCGAAAATACCCCCAAATGAAAAATAAAGAAGCACGAAGACACCATTCCTTTTAAATAATGTAAAACTTCAATGATCAACGTATATAGGAATGAATGACAGCTAAGTCTAAAAATAGCAGGGAAATAAAAAGTTGAAATAAAAAGGAATTGAACAAACCTCCAACAATTCTCGTCCATTCACGTAACGGGAAACCACAACAGAAATTTGTTAGTGTAACGGAGCAAACAAAAGTCTCACTGCATATCTTGTAATAGAAAATTCGTCTGGCCATATACATATATATATATATATATATATATATATATATATATATATATATATATATATATATATATATATATATATATGATAAATTTTTACACATTTAGACGTGTTTTTAATATTCAAATAAGCCATATATTTTTGCTACATTAATATATATATATATATATATATATATATACATACATATATATATATATATATATATAATATATATATATATACACATAATTTATAATTTATCTATATATATATTTATTTATATATATACATATATATACAATATATATACATATATATATATATTATATGTGTATATATATATGTAAATATATATATATATATATATATATATATATATATATATATATATATATATATATATATATATATATATATACACACACACGCGCGCGGGCGTATTTAAGGTCAACAAACTGAAGAATTGTAGTTCCAGACTGGGAAATTCAAGTTTCCTGGCCAAGAAAAGAACAAAATATAATTTTTAATGCTGCTCTTTTGCCCTATAAAAGTTCTCAGAAACGTCAAAATAACATAATTCACTATAGAAAATTTTATGTAAATAATACTAATAAATAGAAACTCTTGCAAGCAAAGCAGCATCAATTATTGTAAAACAAATAATACATAAGATGTAATAGTTTTGTTCAAAGGGAGAGTTTTAGGGGAAAAAAAGTGAGAGCTTGTAACTTTGAATGGGTATGCATACACTATTCCTTTCTGAGTGGGGCTACCTTGAAGTGGTGAAAGGATTCATTTACTGCCTTGGCCAGCAAAGCTGTACTACTCAGGGCCACCCATGCTAGGTTGGTTTGCTGTAATCGATCAGACTAAAATCTCTTACCATCACCAATACAAAGTGGCCTGCGTGGTGATGAAAACTGGCCAAACCCTAGACATTAATAAAGACATATCTGAGGCCTTTGTCCAGCAGTGGACTAGAAATTGCTGCATTTGCATACTTATCTACAAATACTTGACAGTTTATTGGCGACGACATACTATAATCCAAGACGAAAATATCATATCATAGATCTATATATTTTTTTCTTCTGATATGTTATTATCCAAATATAATACGGATAAACGAGTAAGCGCCCCTACTGACAGTATAAAATAAAAAATTTGTGAATGGGATCATGTAAACACACATAAACAAAAAGAGAAATACAGAAAGCAGATAAAAACATGAAATTCCTGTCATATAATCTTTTAAAAATGTATCATCCAAACTATGAATCTTCTATGACTTTAAAGTTTGATTTTATATAATGTAAACAATTTTACAATATGTGAAAAATAAAAGCACATTGGAATAACACTATTAAAAATAGGCTGGTTTAATACACATACAAATATTTCACACATAAACAATGCCAATAGCTTTTCTTGTGCCATCAAACATCTGGTCAACTGATAAAAACATATACATAAAATTGTTAGGAAGGGCCATGATGTTTATAAAAGCTGCATCTTCAGTGTGTCAAAAGGCTAACTTTCATTAACCACGCCATATATCACTTTAAACCTAAAATAAAAATGAAATAAAAGGGGGAACAATTAGATTTCAAAGAGAGTCCAACATGCAACATACTACTAAACATGAAGATAATCTAAACAAGGAACACGCAACGCACATCAAACACACATGAACTCGCTGCAAGGTATAACGCATAAAAATCTTAAAATGGCTCTTTAGCTATAGTAAGCAGCTCTTCTAGGAGAAGGACACTCCGATGTCAAACCATTGTTCTCTAGTCTTGGGTAATGCCATAGCCTCTGTACCATGGTCTTCCACTGTCTTGGGTTAGAGTTCTCTTGCTTGAGGGTACACTCGGGCACACTATTCTATCTCGTTTCTCTTCCTCTTGTTTTGGTAAAGTTTTTATAGTTTATATACGAAATATTTATTATAATGTAACTGTTCTTAAAATATTTAATTTTTCCTTATTTCCTTTCCTCACTGGGCTTTTTTCCCTGTTGGGGCCCCTGGGCTTATAGAATCCTGCTTTTCCAACTCGGGTTGTAGCTTAGCAAGTAATAATAATAATAATAATAATAATAACAATAATAATAATAACAAAGGCCGCTCATGAATGGCAGAAGCAAGGGACTGTGATATAGCCCTATCAAGCAGGACAATGCCCTAGAGACTAACCATATATCCGTACGATCAGCACCCAAGCTCCCTCTCCACCCAAGCTAGGACCAAGGAGGGCCAGGAAATGGCTGCTGATGACTCAGCAGATAGACTTATTGGCTCCCCCAAACCAACACCCATCCTTAGCTCACAAGGATGGCGAGGTTGCAGCGACCAAAGGAACTAACAAGTTTAAGAGGGACTCGAACTCCAGCCTGGCGATCACCAGTCTGCGATGTTACCACAACAACAAACCCCTTACCCCTAACAGTTTTTCTTCCTTCAAATTTCCCATTTTAAAAATACTCTTTAAGACAAAAGAGCCAAATAAATATTGAGATTAAAATTTGATAAGAGAAAAGAGCTTGGAAAAGTCAGAGAAATACTGATATGAATAACAGAGAAGTAACGATAAATAAATTGACTTATAGAACAAATAATTGTCCAAGTCCAAGTAATTTGAAAGTTTTTTTCAAGTTAACGCAAGAAATATTCTACTTTAAGCCATGGAAAGTTATACTACTTAAATAAGAACCAAAGAGCAGCATTAAAATAAAGGAAACAGTACGTTAATCCATAATTTTAATGTATAGGCCATACATATTCAGTTCAAGTTCATATCAAAAGCAAGAATGAAATAATCCACAGAAATATCCAAATATTTGGCTTCGGAGATCGCCAGAATTCTTTCCGGATGATATTTTTAACCCTAGATCATTTTCCTCCATTGGCAACTACCAAACAGTCAACAAACCACCAGGATATTTCAGGACATAATCCCAGTCACTCAGTTTCACCCACGTGGGACTGAACTGTGGCGAATCAAGAATCAATGAGCCATAGAGGCGTTTGTGTATAATATAAACAACAAATGCATCCGATTCTAATCCATCTA
>NC_090757.1:61731424-61746970 GCF_036898095.1 Palaemon carinicauda | reverse complement strand
CGATTCGAATCCATCTAATCCACTGTTAAACAAGGCATCATGCATGTCCTTAGTCATGGTTGGGGTTTAGCCAATTGTCATCAACACGCTCGCCAATGCAGATTGGTGTTGATGGGAGACTTTTGTCTGATCGCTCACAGCAAACCAACCTAGCATGGGTAGCCCTGACTAGTACATTTTTGCTGATCATAGCTATACGCAAGTTCATTCACCACGCTTAGGGAAAAAAAAAAAAAAAAATATATATATATATATATATATATATATATATATATATATATATATATATATAAATATATATATATACATATATATATATACACATATATATATATATATATATAATTGCTTATTTAAGTTTACAATAAATTACCAAAGCAAGCAATGAGCAAATCTCTAAATGAACACAACTGCAAGGGGCCACGCATATGAGCGCTTTGCATGCATGCGAATTATCCGCAAATGCATATCAACCAATGCAATCATATAAAAACAGTCTGGTTATTGACCAGTAAACAGAAAGTTTCGCTTGTCTAATGAGCAGTCGACCAAAATTACACAGATAAACCATTAGGGTAAAGAGAGAGAGAGAGAGAGAGAGAGAGAGAGAGAGAGAGAGAGAGAGAGAGAGAGAGAGAGAGAGAGAGAGAGAGAGAGAGAAATCCCATGCTTTATCCCTATTTCACAGAACTATCAGACGCATGATTTCATACTTCTGGATACATCAACTAGAAAATTAAATGTTTACCCCGTAAATACCATTCCAAATTCCAGTGTTGCCCAAAACGAGGCCTTTGATGAAATTACAACTTTAATGAAATTTTCTCTCTGAAAACCCTCCATCCCCTTTCGGGAAATAATCACCTCCTCGAGTTAAGCACTTAACAAGAAATAATTACTGTAACGATTCGCCAGTCAGCACACTGATTGCGCTTTCTAATCACCTCCCTAATGACTTACTAATCACAGTCATCGCCTAGCGGCAACGTGGAGCCCTGAAATAGTCCCGCTTCTTCATATCAATCCGTCCATCAGCAGAGCTTTCCTTCCATGCTACTTTTATTCCAGTAGTGTCTGCTACTATTAATAGCCACCTATGACTATCATAAATAAACAAACAATATTGATATCTATCTAGCATTCCTACTACTCACACCTGTTATCAATCAGCATTACTATTCGCCTTCAATGACTAATGGTTCTCATAAAATCACCAAAAGTATCAACTTGCAAAACAAAATGGCTGCTAAATTTTCTAAAACAAAAAGGCTACCAAATTTCCATAGCAAAATGGCTACCAAATTTCCATAGCAAAATGGCTGCCAATATTTCCAAAACAAAATGGCTGCTACAATTTTCAAAACAAAATAGCTGTTAAAATTTCCAAAACAAAATGGCTGCCAAAATCTCCACAAAACAAAATGGCAACCAAAATCTCCAAAACAAAATGGCTGCCAAAATTTCCACACCTTTACAACATTTCATCCATTGACATATATAGAACTGTAGAGGTCCGTTCCAGAGACAAACTTCTTACTTATTATGACCTTAACCGGCAAATGCGTATGATAGTGAGTTTTAGTTACAAAATTAAGTCTTTCGTCATTCAACAAAAGAGAAAAGAAATTACATCAAATAAATATTGCATATCCAAATAGGTACCTAGAAGTCACTGCCAATTCTAAGATACTTAATATACCTTACAGTATTAAGGACACATTTCTTTTATATCAAATAAGAGCTAATTAACCAACCTGTAAATAGCAATGGGGAACCGCCCATTCTGTCACAAAATTATTCATCCTAAGAAATGAGAATTCGTCAACACTAATTAAAGGATTTTAACATTTTTTTTTTTTTTTACTGAAAAGTGGAGACATTATCTTGTGACAATGTGCTTTGAGAAACTAACAAATCTATCCCTTTCTCTGCTTGTATATACAGTACAGAATACAAGCGTGTGTACACGATCCTTCAAAAATGCACACACACACACACCTTCTAACCAGGGTATGACTACTCCCTCTCCTTCCTACCCGAGGGACAGGTAGACGTGAACGTGAACGGAGATATATATATATATATATATATATATATATATATATATATATATATATATATATATATATATATATATGGATAAATATCAACACAACATCGTGTTCAAATAGAAATAAATTTCTACCTCATACCTGGGATCGAACGCTAGCCCCTTCTAATGAAAGGCCAGGTCGAAACCAACCATGTCACGAGAGCCCATAAAAGAATTGGAACCTGACGCTAACAGCTGTCCGAGGATTTACCTGGCGAGACATCAGTCTCTTACCAGCGAGTTTTACCCAATTCCCCGGGCCACCACGTGACACAATTGGTAGTAATTCATTCAAATTACCCCTAATGAGTCAATATGGATAAATATCAACACAACATCGTGTTCAAATAGAAATAAATTTCTACCTCATACCTGGGATCGAACGCTAGCCCCTTCTAATGAAAGGCCAGGTCGAAACCAACCATGTCACGAGAGCCCATAAAAGAATTGGAACCTGACGCTAACAGCTGTCCGAGGATTTACCTGGCGAGACATCAGTCTCTTACCAGCGAGTTTTACCCAATTCCCCGGGCCACCACGTGACACAATTGGTAGTAATTCATTCAAATTACCCCTAATGAGTCAATATGGATAAATATCAACACAACATCGTGTTCAAATAGAAATAAATTTCTACCTCATACCTGGGATCGAACGCTAGCCCCTTCTAATGAAAGGCCAGGTCGAAACCAACCATGTCACGAGAGCCCATAAAAGAATTGGAACCTGACGCTAACAGCTGTCCGAGGATTTACCTGGCGAGACATCAGTCTCTTACCAGCGAGTTTTACCCAATTCCCCGGGCCACCACGTGACACAATTGGTAGTAATTCATTCAAATTACCCCTAATGAGTCAATATGGATAAATATCAACACAACATCGTGTTCAAATAGAAATAAATTTCTACCTCATACCTGGGATCGAACGCTAGCCCCTTCTAATGAAAGGCCAGGTCGAAACCAACCATGTCACGAGAGCCCATAAAAGAATTGGAACCTGACGCTAACAGCTGTCCGAGGATTTACCTGGCGAGACATCAGTCTCTTACCAGCGAGTTTTACCCAATTCCCCGGGCCACCACGTGACACAATTGGTAGTAATTCATTCAAATTACCCCTAATGAGTCAATATGGATAAATATCAACACAACATCGTGTTCAAATAGAAATAAATTTCTACCTCATACCTGGGATCGAACGCTAGCCCCTTCTAATGAAAGGCCAGGTCGAAACCAACCATGTCACGAGAGCCCATAAAAGAATTGGAACCTGACGCTAACAGCTGTCCGAGGATTTACCTGGCGAGACATCAGTCTCTTACCAGCGAGTTTTACCCAATTCCCCGGGCCACCACGTGACACAATTGGTAGTAATTCATTCAAATTACCCCTAATGAGTCAATATGGATAAATATCAACACAACATCGTGTTCAAATAGAAATAAATTTCTACCTCATACCTGGGATCGAACGCTAGCCCCTTCTAATGAAAGGCCAGGTCGGTTGTGTTGATATTTATCCATATTGACTCATTAGGGGTAATTTGAATGAATTACTACCAATTGTGTCACGTGGTGGCCCGGGGAATTGGGTAAAACTCGCTGGTAAGAGACTGATGTCTCGCCAGGTAAATCCTCGGACAGCTGTTAGCGTCAGGTTCCAATTCTTTTATGGGCTCTCGTGACATGGTTGGTTTCGACCTGGCCTTTCATTAGAAGGGGCTAGCGTTCGATCCCAGGTATGAGGTAGAAATTTATTTCTATTTGAACACGATGTTGTGTTGATATTTATCCATATTGACTCATTAGGGGTAATTTGAATGAATTACTACCAATTGTGTCACGTGGTGGCCCGGGGAATTGGGTAAAACTCGCTGGTAAGAGACTGATGTCTCGCCAGGTAAATCCTCGGACAGCTGTTAGCGTCAGGTTCCAATTCTTTTATGGGCTCTCGTGACATGGTTGGTTTCGACCTGGCCTTTCATTAGAAGGGGCTAGCGTTCGATCCCAGGTATGAGGTAGAAATTTATTTCTATTTGAACACGATGTTGTGTTGATATTTATCCATATTGACTCATTAGGGGTAATTTGAATGAATTACTACCAATTGTGTCACGTGGTGGCCCGGGGAATTGGGTAAAACTCGCTGGTAAGAGACTGATGTCTCGCCAGGTAAATCCTCGGACAGCTGTTAGCGTCAGGTTCCAATTCTTTTATGGGCTCTCGTGACATGGTTGGTTTCGACCTGGCCTTTCATTAGAAGGGGCTAGCGTTCGATCCCAGGTATGAGGTAGAAATTTATTTCTATATATATATATATATATATATATAGCCAAACTTGCTCTTTATTATATAACGACGCTCACAATATATATATATATATATATATATATATATATACATATATATATATATATATATATATATATATATATATATGTGTGTGTGTGTGTGTGTGTATAATGTACATAAGTAAATAAACAAATAGATTGTATATTCACACAATATCTTCAACAGCTACTGCATTTACTAGTTATAAAAAGTTCCGGTTAGCACACCACTGCAAAATCTAACACATCATTAAAAACTAACAAGTCATATGCAAACCTACAAAGATTCTGAATAACTATTAAAACGGATAATACAAATGGATGCTTAAATTCTTTGGCTCGGGGAATTTGTTTCTATCTATAGTCAAGACTACGGAGTCTCATTTTTACTTCCTGTTTGTCATATTTCCAATTCTAAGGAAAAGATTTGATTTGGTGGTTCTTTGGTGAAGCTTCCAACGTTAATCGTCTTTTTCTCTTTCCTTTTGATCTTTTTCCTCTTCCAAATAGATGTTTTATTTTTAAATTAAAATTGAATTGAATTTATTAATTTGGGCCAGAGGGCTTTGAACTATGACTTGGGAAGCCATTCAGCGCCCATGTATAACAGCGTGTAAATCACCAAGTTGCAGGAAGAAGAATGACTAATATGGGATGGAAAGCTTAATCGTATAGAAGGTGGAACGGAGTAGAAAGCTAAAAACTGGGCGCACTCAACACCGGAAGGACTCTGCAAAGACCTCAGGTAGTGTCAACAATGCACCGGAGACACTAACCCCCAACATGGAGGGCTTTAATTTCGAACACTGTGTACATTCTGGACTACACTGGGATATCACCTTAAATTCATCCTTTCATTAAGCCTATCGTATATAAAAGAGGAATGATTAAAAATTGTGCACCTACCAAATCGACTGAAAATATATTAACCGGAAAAGCTCCCTACTAATATTATTATCATTTTTTATTGTTATCATTATTATTATTATTATCATTGTTGTTGTTGTTCTCGTTGGTAGTTAAGCTACAACCCTAGTTGGAAAAGCAGGATGCTTAAAGCTTAAGGGCTTCAACAGGCAAAATAGCCAGTGACGAAAGGAAATAAACTATATGAGAAGCAACGACTATTGAATATATAAAACATATCAAGTTCAGTAACAAATTTAATTTAGATCTGTCATATATAAACAACGAAGAGAGACTTATGACAACCATAAAAACATTCGCCGCATGGTTGAACTAACTGACCGGAATTTCAGTCAGATTCTCACTTATATAAAGACGGCTTGGCAACGTATTTAATCCTGGACAGGAACATTACGCGAGCGATCTCCGTTATGAGTCATTAATCTGGATCAACGGTTGAAAACCGTTCGATTAGCACTCCCCCAAATTCCCCGTTGCTCGGGGATTGTCCGGAAGTCGGAAATTTCCTGCATCACGTCAAGTGGAGTCCCCTGGAATCCCCGGGGGTAAGTTACTTGGTGTTTGTCAAAATTATATTCAAGTAAGTATCTATGTATGTTATCTAGGTTATTTCAGATAATGACTATCAACAAATTGTGATGAAGTATTCAGAATCAAATATCCAACTTAACAAATGGTGATGGTGATGAAGTATGCGTTTCTAAAATCCTTAACAATGAATTAATGTCATACAGCTGAAAAAAAAATTAAAAAAAATAATGGAACATCAGATGTAGCACCTTCAGTTTAAAATATCCCAGTCTTAGGCCTTCGTGAAACTGGATTACTTTAAACACTTGTCGACGCATAAAGTTTTACAGCGAAGTGTAGCTTAATTAGTGGGTTATGAGTAACCCACCTCAAGATTATTTAGATTCCTTTGAGGAAGAGCACCGGAAGATTACTTAGAAGAATCATACAGTTACTCGAAAAATTAAATGAAACTATCGGACCAAACTGAACCCTACTTCCATTTCGACATTAGTTAACCATTCGAATATAAATAGAATCTTCAGAAATGTCCCAAAACCTCGCACATATTAAAATGGTATTTTACCAACAGCATTTTATGTTCATTGACGTGCTAGCTATAACACGAAGTCAATGTTCGCTCATCGAAGGATGAAAAAATAAAAATAAAGCCACGTTTAATCGCTAAAACATACTTTGATCCTACGCTACTTGCTAACAGGACAATATGGGAGCTAAATTATATTTTGATTTTATAATTCTTAGACCAGCGAGGCAATTTAGCGGACGACTGCAACCGGGGGAAACCCCAACAGTTACATTATGGAGGGAGGAGAAAGGAATTCGAAACAGGTGAAGTCGAAGGATATAACATAAGCGCAGCTACGGGACGAAGGAACACTGTGGAGACTCTTGAGTGATGCCACGCCGTGCACAGTGTGAGGTGCACTGACGTCACCAACCCCTTACAGGGCTTTTGGACATTATGCAACACAAAAATTCGTTTCACACCTTTTTAAAACTGCAAAGAGTCATTCTGGAAGGAAAAGAATAAAATAAAGGGTTCGTCTGGTGTAACGAATTTCCGATAAAGAGAACAAATGGTAAAATTCTTGGCAAGAAATAGTCAAACTTAATAGTTATATATATATATATATATATATATATATATATATATATATATATATATACATACATATATATATATATTATATATATATAATATATATATATATATATATATATATATATATATTATATATATATATATATATATATATATATATATATATATATATATATATATATATATATATATACACAAATATATATACATATACACACACGAGTAATACATAATAAGCATGAATACAAGATTTAAGTAATGACACCCAAAATACTGACAATGTAACAAATATTAGAACACTAAAACTACGCAGATCTTTCGTAAATACTAATTACTTATCTAGAAAGTGGAAGTACAAAAATACACCTGCACTTTTACATATGACTACTGACAGCCTACGGAATCCAAACAGAACAGGAGTAAGCGACGGCAAATATAATTAAAGTGTAATTAAACAGGTTTAGACTATTGAATGCAGAGAGAGAGAGAGAGAGAGAGAGAGAGAGAGAGAGGGAGAGAGAGAGAGAGAGAGAGAGAGAGGGAGAGAGAGAGAGAGAGAGAGAGAGAGAGAGGGGGGGGGGGGACTGGTTGACCAAAGCTAGATTCTGTAGCATGAAAAGTACAGATTAACGTACAAAAAAAAAAAAACTCACTTAACAGAGACTTCTTAATTTTTTTTTTATTTTTTTACAGGGGCTACTTCACTGATATGTCGAACACACTTTAGTATAATTAGTCACCAAAATTAGAATATTCTTTTTGTATGTAAACTTTTCAGTGCACAATGCTTTATCAAACAACATGTCGGGATACTACGTATAATAAATAGATTTGAGACACTACCGCTATCTAGTTTCTCTTCCTCTTATTCTGTTAAAAGTTATTTTAGTTTATATAGGAAATATTCATTTCAATGTTGTTACTGTTCTTAAAATATTTCATTTTTCCTTGTTCCCTTTCCTCACTGGGCTATTTTCCCTGTTGGGGCCCCTGGGATTATAGCATCCTGCTTTTCCAACTCAGGTTGTAGCTTAGCATTTAATAATAATAATAATAATAATAATAATAATAATAATAATAATTTGGGGTAATAATGTCACTCTATAAGCTTTAGTTTTCACGAACAACAGATGGGCTAAGAGCGGGGAATATGGAGTACTGTAACATATTCTCTTCAACTTGTATATCGTTATCAACTCCCAACGCCGAGAGAAAAGCATAACCATAACACGGGACGGAAAACGAAATAGTGAATGGGAAATAGAACACATTTAGACCTTATCATGATGATCATGAGAAGAGATGAACAGTATATTGGGAGGAGATTGATGGAAATGGAGGTACAGAGAACGAAGAGAGGGAGACCAAAGCTTAGGTGAATGGACTGTATCAAGGATGACCCTCGATCAAAGGGAACAGAGGTAGATGGAGAACGCTGGCCAGAAACATCGACCCACATAAAAGTGGGGAAAGATGCAAACAAAGAAGATCAAAGCGGGATGGTTACAAGTTTTTTTAGTCGTTATCGCCTACATGAAAGGGAAGTACATCTTACAGAGCAGTAAATGCAACCCCCCCCCCCCCCCCCCCCCCAAAAAAAAAGAAGAAGAAGAAGAAGAAGAAGAAGATTCATTATCCATGAATCATTATAAATATCTAGCATTATCTAACAGTCCCACAAAATGATGGGGCAGGCGGTATCCACGTGCTGCCATAAAAAAATACCAGCATAAGATAATCTTCATGAAAACATTTGGCCACTCTAATAAACCAACATGATAATTCTTATGAAAACATTTGACAACTAAATACAACACCGTTAACGTTATAAAATATACAAGTGCTTAACATCCAAACCCAAGGCTAAACCTTCATTAGTACTCCTGTCAGCGCACCCAAATCGATTAGATCTCATTCCTCTGATGTAAAAAAAAAAAAAAAATGCTCTAAACTTAATCGTCCTTAAACTATCCCATATAAACATAGGGAAATCATTAATTTAGAGTGGTGACACAAAATATAATTTCTAATTTTCCATACTTAGGCAACGCACCCTTTTAAAAATGTTGGGGGGGGGGGAGGTTCTACAATAAAATATACTTCTCAGCCAACTATGTCGAAAGTTATAATCATAGATATCCCATTGCATTGACAGACAAGCTTTAAAGTCAAGCTCAAAAACATGATGTTACCTTATTCTATCATCATTATTATTAGCAAACTGTGGTTTGAAAATTAAGATGCTTCAACACGGAAAATAGCCCGGTGAGGAAAGGAAATAAGTACAAAGATAGAAAAGGGTACCTGAGTGTTATCTCAAGCAAGAGAACTCTACCCCAAGTCAGTGTAAGACCATGGTACAGAGGCTATGGCACTACCCAAGACAAGAGGACAATGATTTGATTTTGGAGTGCCCTTCTCCTAGAAGAGCTGCTTACCATAGCTAAAGTCTCTCTCCTATCCTTCCCAACAGGAAAGTAGCCATTGGACAATTACAGTGGAGTTGTTAACCCCTTGGGTGAAGAAGATTGTTTGGTAATCTTAGTGTTGTCAGGTGTATGAAGACAGAGGAAAATGTGTAAAGAATATGCCACACTATTCGGTGCATGTGTACGAAAAGGAAAAATGAACCGTAAACAAAGAGGGATCGAATTTAGTAGGCTACTATCTGGCCAGTCAAAGGACCCAATAACTTTCTCATGGTAATATCCCAACAGGTTCAGAAACACCAATGCCATGACTTTATGTGGCACTCTTTCAAACCAATAAGCCCAACAACCTAGTTCTGTGCCGTAAAAACATTGCCAAAAACACACTGATTTACTCCTTAAAAGTAAACAAAATTCATCTGTAATGATAATCCATAGTGGTAAAACAAAAGCCGATAGACATGTATTCCAACTTGAAGACTACAATTCAAAATAAATGTATAGAGAAATTTACAACAACTGAAATACATGTATTACTTAATACTTATTTATGTTAATCAAATAAACTATCAAATTTCCAAACTAACATAAAAATCCATAATATTACAGATTATATCTAAATGCACCATCATTAAAAAAAATTAATAATATTCCTAATTAATTAATAAATGTTTAATTAACCATGAACCCAAAATGCCCAAACATCACAATTAAGAGTTAATTAGCCCTACCAAATTAATATATCTAATTATGAACTCAAAACGTTCAACTGACGCATGCTATACCACTTAAAGTATACAATTTTTTACAATATTGAGTATCTCTGTTTTTAAGATTTTAACATTATTATGAAACATAGATTTTAAAGATTAGATTTAAATTTCTACTTATTACAGATTTTTCTCTCATAATCTATTATTCTGTCTCTTAGATTTACTATGCTTCTTTTTTATTATATATATATATATATATATATATATATATATATATATATATATATATATATATATATATATATATATACTTTAGTAAAATACTTTTACTAAATGAACCCTATATATACTAACCCAATTAGCGATAGCTGTAAAAAATTGGCCTTGTAAAACATCTAACATTCCGGAGAGAAAGATTAATATTTTTTTCTCGTAAATCATTTTAATGACAAAAATCATACTGTATAATATTCCTAATATATGAAAAGGAGAACTTCGCATAACTGATGAAAGACTACATTATTTCTTAGGTTGAATCACTTCAGGATTACTGACATTCCAGAGGCTAATATTTCGTCTGCTACGTAGTTTAGTCATGCCAATTACATAGTTGAAATCTCAACTCGAAAAGGGCGGCTTTGTAATTACAGCAATGAGATTCCAAAAGAACCTTCGATTATCCATAATAGCAATTTGTAGGACTAAAAGTTATTGGCCAATAAACTTCCCAACTTGTACAACAGTCACCAAATTCTCAAATAAAACACAAAGTTCTAGAAGGGCGACTTCATAAATGCACAAATTTACCCTGACATGTTTGGCAGCAGTGGATTTTCAAGAGTTAATAAACTGGTTTGAGAGTTACCCGAATAAAGAACATAATACGACCAGTTCCTAACATTATCTGGACAATAGCCAGACGAAGGCAAGGAGTACTCGCCCTCATGTGTTTACTTGTCGACTCAAATTAATTTTACTCTGCCCAGAATCCAAAAACCAAAACAAGCTTGTCTAAACCTCTCTAAATGTTTAAAGGCAGCTCATGAATAACAGAGGCAAGGGACGGTGACAATGCCCTAGAGATTGGCCATTTGACATATGATCAGCACCCCAGACCACTCTTCACCCAAGCTAGGACCAGGAGGGTTAGGCAATGGCTGCTGACATTCCATCCTTAGGTCACAACGAGGGTGAAGTTTCAGACACTACAAGAAACTCTGGAGCGTGAGCGTGATTCGAATGCTAGTCCGGCAGAACGTCAGGCAAGTATGTTTCCAATAGTTCACCACAACCCTTCGACATTACATGTAGCAAACCAAGGATGAAAGCCATTTGAAAAGCCCTATATTCAAGTGACTGATGCAGATTTACCTTAATATATATATATATATATATATATATATATATATATATATATATATATATATATATCCATCCGTTCACGCTCAGCAGCATGGCCAGACGTAAAACTACTCTGTCTCTCCCTATCATTCAGGTACCATGATCTCAAACAAAAATTGCCGGAACTGTCATGTTGTAGTTAAGAAATGGGGAGCGGGCGGGAGGGGTGCATCTGTGTGTGCATATAATTTTTGACGGGTCGCGTATTCTAGCAGGATATAATAACGCTAAAGCAAAATGAAGTGAAAAAAAAACCTTCGCCACGGTTCCACCTAAATATTCATCCCTCATTCGTATCAATGTTAATCCGATCAGTAGATCAGAGTAAGAGAGATAATAAATGATAAGGATTTGAGGGGATATTCGCAAACAAGTGGATTTGTCAACGATAATAAAATTATTTATTCTACACAAAAAATGGAATCTATTTGGGCCAAGCAAAAGGACTTCATGCATATCGCTCAAGAATTATCTTTTTAACCAAATAAGCAAGATTGATATTAATTTAAAGGAACCAGTCGTGGTACAGCACTATAACAACTAATGCAAAATTTTCTTGCCTTCTAGAATAAAGCATTGAGAAGTATTTTGAGAATCAAAAGGCCTTAGCATATAACAAATGCGGCTATTCGTGACGTGGCATGGGGGCCCAATGTGCACGATATACTGTAGTTAGTTTATCAAGATGGAGATGGATGGGGCATATTTTGAGACAGGAAGACGCGTTGGTCCAGGATGTAACTGAATGTAAACCGCTAGACAGGAGAGAGCGTGGCAAACCAAGGGAAACGTGGCTGATGACAACGTGCAGGAAAATTGGGAATTGAGAATTGGGTTGAGCTCAGATAGCCTAGACGGCACAAAAATTACATAATTAATGTTTTTATGTTGACCAGGCTGACAGGAGTCTTTATTGTTTATATATGACATCTGTTTTTGACGTTGTTAATAGTTTATATATGACATAATCTATTTTGATGTTGTTACTGTTTTTAGAATGATTTATTGTTAATCTGTTCTCATCATGTATTTATTTCCTTATTTCCTTTCCTCACTGGGCTATTTTTCCCTATTGGAGCCCTTGAGCTTATGGCATCTCGCTTTTCCAACTAGGGTTGTAGCTTGGGTAGTAATAATAATAATAATATGGCGTGAATTTGTTGAGGCCTTGTGCATGCCGTGTATGCCAGAGGATTAAGTAAATATAAAT
This sequence comes from Palaemon carinicauda, assembly GCF_036898095.1. Classification (NCBI taxonomy): domain Eukaryota; kingdom Metazoa; phylum Arthropoda; class Malacostraca; order Decapoda; family Palaemonidae; genus Palaemon; species Palaemon carinicauda. Next base: position 61,734,233 of record NC_090757.1, on the reverse strand, counting down.
ATATATTTGGGGTAAAAAAAAAAGGCCTTGTGCACTTCACACACACAACAAAATACCAAATATTAATCCACATAATCTTATATATCCCACTGGTAATAAAAACGACAAGAGCATTTGCTATCAAAATGAATGAATAGCTGAATTTAAATCATAATAAATGGATAACGGAACTTAAACCAAAATAAATGAAGAACCCAATTCTAAATAAAATGAGCGAATAACCAGATTCAAAACAAAATTTAACGAATAACCCAATTCAAAACAAAATTTAACGTTAAACAAATAACCCGATTCAAAACAAAATTTAACGTTAAACGAATAACCCGATTCAAAACAAAATTTAACAAATAACCCAATTCAAAACAAAATTTAACGTTAAACGAATAACCCGATTCAAAACAAAATTTAACGAATAACCCAATTCAAAACAAAATTTAACGTTAAACGAATAACCCGATTCAAAACAAAATTTAACGTTCAACGAATAACCCGATTCAAAACAAAATTTAGGATTAACACAATTCAAAACAAAATCTAACGAATAACCCGATTCAAAACAAAATTTAGCGAATAACCAGATTCAAAACAAAATTCAGCGAATAACCAGATTCAAAACAAAATTCAGCGAATAACCCAATTCAAAACAAAATTCAGCGAATAACCCGATTTAAAACAAAATTTAACGAATAACCCGATTCAAAACAAAATTTAGCGAATAACCAGATTCAAAACAAAATTTAACGAATAACCCGATTCAAAACAAAATTTAACGAATAACCAGATTCAAAACAAAATTCAGCGAATAACCCGATTCAAAACAAAATTCAGCGAATAACCCGATTTAAAACAAAATTTAACGAATAACCCGATTCAAAGCAAAATTTAGTGAATAACCCAATTCAAAACAAAATCTAACGAATAACCCGATTAAAAAATAAATCTAACGAATAACCTGATTCAAAAATAAATTTAACGAATAACCCGATACAAAACAAAGTTTAAAGAATGACCCGATTCAAAACAAAATTTAGCGAATAACCAGATTCAAAACAAAATTTAACAAATAACCCGATTAAAAAAATTTTTAACGAATAACCCAATTCAAAACAAAATTTAACGAATAACCCAATTAAAAAAAATGTTAACGAATAACCTGATTCAAAACAAAATTTAACGAATAACCCGATTAAAAAAAATTTAACGAATAACCCGATTCAAAACAAAATTTAACGAATAACCCGATTAAAAAAAATTTTTAACGAATAACCCGATTCAAAACAAAATTTAACGAATAACACGATTAAAAAAATATTTTAACGAATAACCCGATTCAAAACAAAATTTAACGAATAACCCGATTAAAACAAATTTTAACAAATAACCCGATTCAAAACAAAATTTAGCGAACAACCAGATTCAAGACAAAATTTAACGAATAACCCAATTAAAAAAAAATTTAACGAATATCCAGATCCAAAACAAAATTTAGCGAATAACCCGATTAAAAACAAAATTTTACGAATAACCCGATTCAAAACAAAATAAATGAAATACCCAATTGGAAAAGATTAAATATGAATAACTCAATTAAAAAAAAAAAAAAAAGAGCCGCGATAGAGGGAGGACAGAGCGAAACACGAGATGGATGGCAATGGGCATGGAGAGATACTCACGGCAAATATTCCGAAGAGGGAAAAAAAGGCCTCCCTGAAGAGCACTGCATTCAATTTCACACAAGAAAATACCCACTCACCTGCAATGAAAAAACACAAAATAAATAGTTTGGGAAATAAAAAAACATATAACTAAATGTTCAGTATTTCTGTTTTCATTGAAGATCGCTAATGATTTTCAATGGCCTCTTTATAAATGAAAACAAAAATAGCATGTAGAATCATACTTTAAATTGAGATGTTTAAGATAAAATGAATAATGAATGTTTAGAGACTGAAAAAATTATACCCATTTTAGGTAAGAGAAGGTGACCACATTTATTATTATCATTATTATCAAGTGCTAAGCTACAACCCTAGTTAGAAAAGCACGATGCTATAAGCCCAGGGGCCCCAACAGGGAAAATAGCCCAGTGAGGAAAGGATACAAGGAAAAATAAAATATTTTAAGAATAGTAACAAAATTAAAATAAATATTTACTTTATAAACTGTAAAAACTTTAACAAAACAAGAGAAAGAGAAACTAGATAGAACGGTGTACCCGAGAGCACGAGAACTCTAACCCAAGACAGTGGAAGACCATGGTGCAGAGGCTATGGCACTACCAAAGACTAGAAAACAATGGTTTGATTTTGTAGTGTCATCCTCCTAGAAGAGCTGCTTACCATAGCTAAAGAGTCTTTTCTACCCTTACCAAGAGGAAAGTAGCCACTGAATAATTACATTGCCGTAGTTAACCCCTTGGGTGAAGAAGAATTGTTTGGTAATCTCAGTGTGTCAGGTGTATGAGGACAGAGGAGAATCTGTAAAGAATAGGCCAGACTATTCGGTGTCTGTGTAGGCAAGGGGTAAGAACCGTAACCAGAGAGAAGGATCCAATGCAGTACTGTCTGGCCAGTCAAAGGACCCCATAGTAGGTAGTAGGTTGGCCAGGGCACCAGCCACCCGTTGAGATACTACCGCTAGAGAGTTATGGGGTCTTTTGACTGGCCAGACAGTACTACATTGGATCCTCCTCTCTGGTTACGGTTCATTTTCCCTTTGCCTACATACACACTGAATAGTCTGGCATATTCTTTACATATTCTCCTCTATCCTCATACACCTGACAACACAGATTACCAAACAATTCTTC
>NC_090757.1:61706424-61726424 GCF_036898095.1 Palaemon carinicauda | reverse complement strand
TGTGTAGGCAAAGGGAAAGAACCGTAACCAGAGAGAAAGATCCAATGTAGTACTGTCTGGCCAGTCAAAGGACCCCATAACTCTCTAGCGGTAGTATCTCAACGGGCGGCTGGTGCCCTGGCCAACCTACTACCTTGTTTTAACATGAATAATTGCAACATAAAGAATAGCTGTTCATTTCTGTTCCACTTATGAATAATGATAAAGGGTTTCGACTACAAACCCGAAGTGACTATTAATCACATGCATATATTGCCAACAAGGGGCGGCAATTCAGTTCATTCTTTGAAACAATTAGTTCTGTCTTTCATGAAAGGGGCAACGGCCCTATTTATAGAGTATCCTCGTGACATATATATACTAATGTTCACCCGGCTCAATAAACCTCTGCTTTTGTTGGGATATATATGAAAAAAAAATAAACGAACTAAGAAAAACGAGATCAATTAAATACGAAAAAGTATCGTTGATCATTTATTCTCTTTCAAGCAAAGCAAACTATGCATGAGAGAGAGAGAGAGAGTTATTTTGGTAAAAGATTTACTTTACATATATATATATATATATATATATATATATATATATATATATATATATATATATATATATATATATATATATATATATATATATATACTCCTACGCCTATTGACGCATAGGGCGTCGATTAGATCTCGCCAGTCGTCTCTATGTTGAGCTTTTAATGCAATTACTTCTCCATTCAGCATTTCCGACTTCACACTTCCTAGTCCTTAGCCATGTAGGCCTGGGTCCTCCAATTCTTCACGTAGGTTGTGGAGCCCCATTAAATATTGGGGGAACTATCTCTCTCGGGGAGTGCGCAGAGCATGCCCAAACCATGTCCTTCTACCCCTCAACATAACCTTATCCACATAGGCTATGGAAATCGAGTAATCTCTTTTATAGTTTAACTTCTAATCCTGTCCTGCCATTCAACTCCCAGCATTCTTTTGAGGATTTTTTTTTCTCAAATCTACTAAATATGTTGGAGATTGTTTCATTGTCATATCGTGACTAATGTCCATAAAGTAACACCGATCTCACTAAACTGATATATAGCCAGATTTTCATAGGTAATTGCAAGCGATTTGATTTATAAATCTTACTTAACCTAGCCATGGTGGGATTTACTTTCTTCAATCATTCATTAAACTCAAATTCCTAAGACCCTTTATCAGAGATCATAGTTCGTAAATACTTAAACGATTCTACCTCATTAATCATTTCTCCTTTCATTGCAAATTACGTTCTCATCATCTCTGTCTTTCTTCTATTTATCTTGAACCCAACCTCCTGTGATATTTCCTGCGTTCTGGTAAGCAAGCATTGCAAATCCTGTCATATTCTACTAATAAGGACAGTGTCATCAGTATACTCTAGGTCAGCTAATTTCCTATTACCAATCCAGTCCAATCCTTCTCCACCATGTCCAACTGTTCTACGCTTTACAAAATCCACGAGGAGGATAAAACAACATAGGTGACAATACATTCCCTTGGAGTACTCCGCTGACCATTGGAAATTTATTCGATAGGGCTCCACTAACATTAACTTTGCACTTGCTATGCTCATGAACAGACTTAATCAAATTTACATATTTAAAAGGGATTCCATAATAACGCAACACACACACACACACACACACACACACACACACATATATATATATATATATATATATATATAATATATATATATAATATATATATATAATATATATATATATATATATATATATATATAATATATATATATAATATATATATATAATATATATATATAATATATATATATATATATATATACATATATATATATATATATATATATATATATATATATATATATATATATATATATATATATATATATATATATAAGGCCACAACCGTATGTATGCTGTTACAATAGTAATACGTTTAACGAATGGTTATACATGAAAACAGAATTTTAATATTTCATCAGTTTGACAAAACCTGGTTACTTCAACACAGCATAAAAGCAAATTAACAGTCTTGACGAGTCTACTATATAAGTACTTTGTTGTAAGCACATACAAACGAAGGGAAACTTAAAAACATTCAGTGTTGAACCTTTGCACGACCGAATTGTTCAACCTTTTTCACGACCAGTGTTAATCCTTTTGACGACCAGTGTTCAACCTTTTTCACGACCAGTGTTAATCCTTTTGACGACCAGTGTTCAACCTTTTAACGACCAGTGTTAATCCTTTTGACGACCCGTGTTCAACCTTTTCACGACCAGTGTTTAACACTTTCATAACCACAGTGTTCAATCTTTTCACGACCAATGTTGGACATTTATATGACCACAGCTGGACCCTTTCAACAGTGTTGGACCTTATCATGACCACATTGTTGAACCTTTTCACAACCAATGTTGAACTTTTTTAAGACCATAGTGTTGAACCTTTTCACGACCAGAGTTGAATTTTTTCATGACCAGTGTTGATTTCTTTCATGACCACAGTGTTAAACTTCTTCACGAATTCAGTGTTGAACATTTTAACAACCACAGTGTTGAACCTTTTTCCAACCAGTGTTGAACCTTTTCACAACCAGTGATGAACTTTTTCACAACCACAGTGTTCAACCTTTTCACGACCAGTGTTGAACTTTTTCACAACCAGTGTTCAACCTTTTCACAACCAGTGTTGAAGTTTTTCACAACCACAGTGTTGAACCTTTTCACAACCAGTGTTGAACCTTTTCACAACCAGTGATGAACTTTTTCACAACCACAGTGTTCAACCTTTTCACGACCAGTGTTGAACTTTTTCACAACCAGTGTTCAACCTTTTCACAACCAGTGTTGAAGTTTTTCACAACCACAGTGTTGAACCTTTTCACAACCAGTGTTGAACTTTTTTACGACAAGAGTGTTCAACCTTTTCACGACCAATGCTGAACCTTTTCTTAAACACACTGTCGAACCTTTGCACCACCAGTGTTGAACTTTTTCATGACCAGTGTTCAACCTTTCCACGACCAGTGTTGAACTTTTTCACGACCGCAGTGTAGAACCTTTTCACGACCGCATTGTTAAACCTTTTCACGACCGCAGTGTTGAACTTTTTCACGACCGATTGTTAAACCTTTTCACGACTGCATTGTTAAACCTTTTCACGACTGCAGTGTTGAACCTTTTCACGACAGCAGTGTTGAACCTTATTGTTAAACCTTTTTACGACAGTGTTGAACCTTTGCACGACCGCATTGTTAAACCTTTTCACGACCGCAGTGTTGAACCTTTTCACGACCGCAGTGTTAAACCTTTTCACGACCGCATTGTTGAACCTTTTCACGACCGCAGTGTTGAACCTTTTCACGACCGCATTGTTAAACCTTTTCACGACCGCAGTGTTGAACCTTATTGTTAAACCTTTTTACGACAGTGTTGAACCTTTGCACGACCGCATTGTTAAACCTTTTCACGACCGCATTGTTGAACCTTTTCACGACCGCAGTGTTGAACTTTTTCACGACCGATTGTTAAACCTTTTCACGACTGCATTGTTAAACCTTTTCACGACTGCAGTGTTGAACCTTTTCACGACAGCAGTGTTGAACCTTATTGTTAAACCTTTTTACGACAGTGTTGAACCTTTGCACGACCGCATTGTTAAACCTTTTCACGACCGCAGTGTTGAACCTTTTCACGACCGCAGTGTTGAACTTTTTCACGACCGATTGTTAAACCTTTTCACGACTGCATTGTTAAACCTTTTCACGACTGCAGTGTTGAACCTTTTCACGACAGCAGTGTTGAACCTTTGCACGACAACAATGTTGAATCTTTTCCCGACCCTCTTCTTTCAATACCTAGCCGTACAAAACGGGGAGCCACGCATTCCATTCCTTGTCGCTCTCCTTGAAGATTCTAATATACGACCTCTTCCGAAATCTAATATTCAGCCATTGGCACCACTCCGCGTCTCACAGAGAAGGAGGCGATTTGTCATATGTTGGTCGAGACATGTTTATAATGGCTAAATCGTGTTTATAATGGTCGGGACATGTTTATTGTGTCAACATAATGAATATAGGCGGGAATGAAATCCGTCTGCCAACTCTTTTGATGCTGTGTACATTCTGCACGTTTGTTTCTGACGGATCTGTTTATATGATTAGGTGACAACTAAATGTCAAACTCCTTCATATCTTCCAATAGTGTGAGTTTTACTACAGACAGAATCGGGAAAGGGATTTATTCCTATCACATAAACGATTTGTGGGAAACTTCAAAGACTCGTAATCTGTGGATCCGCGCATAGCAATACCAGGTGAATCCTCACAAGCCAATATCTCGTCTCCCCTGGTCCTTTTGCTTGGGTGAGGAGAGACCTTGGTCATTGGTCATGTGTACAAGTTTGGTCTCAATGCCACTGTGATTTTACTTTTGGCTCATTAACAACGATAACTTCAATGTATTAATGTGTACACATTCCCATGGAACCAGAAGAGCCAACAATTTTACAAGCTTGTATTTTGAAAATAATCAACTGGAAAATTATGGATGAAATAAAAAAAAAAAGTATTTCAGATTCCATTTGAAAAACAGTACATTGTTTTAAGATACATCAAACGATTAAGTTTTCATGTACACCTTTTATCATAATTATTTATAATGACCAAATATTCCAGCGAAATTTACCAAAAAAGTCATGAACATGCCTACATAGTTTTCACTAATAAATTGAAATATTAAATACAACAGAAACGTTGTTCGTCTAACTAAATATAAAATTTTCAGTAATTTGTATTTTTCCTAGCATACTTACCACGGACTACTCTCTCTCAGGAGTTACTCTTTAGTTTAAACTTGCGACCAGAAAATTTTCCCCCCAACCAGGACTCCATTCCAGGCGAGAGGCATAAAGTCTCAGGCCGGTAATATGCCCCAGGGTATGTTCCCTGCGCAAAGCGAACTTCCACTGTCTTTGACCCACAATGCACCAAGAAGGCCGTGTCAGGCCTGGACGGCTAGACCTGGTATTACTGGTAAGGACCAGGGCAAAGGTCGCCATTCGACATTCGTAATAATTACTGGTCGTTGCCCAGTGTAGACCTATAGTTTTCGCTCGCGACCTAAACAAAAAGTACTAAAATACAAAAGATCGAAACAAGTGGTTTCAAAATTGCCTCAGACTTATTGCAAACATAAATGACAGCCTATAGAGAGATAAAAGATTAAAGAAGACTCGAAAAGCAGACGTATGTTGGATGACAATAGGCTCCTCGTTTCATTATACAAAGAAGACACAGGAACTAGCGCAAACTTGAGAAATCAAGATATAATACTGTTCACTATGTTCAGGTTTTTAGCTACGTGGTGAAATGCACAACTACACATTTACTGAAAGCTTATGTCAAGGAGAGTTTAAAATCCAATGTTGTCATTTCCTAAGGCATCCATTATTCATGGCAGCCATATTGGATGTTCAGAAGGTCTTTTTCGGGGCTACAGTGGCTGAACAACGGAATTACACTTTCATATTATAGAGCATGACGGTGGAAATAAAAAATACAAGTCATGTGGGAACTCCGAAGGTAATTGAAAATTTTGATGAATGTGAAACTTGCAAATCCTTCAAAATCCTTGGCCAGGGCACCAGCCGTCCGTTGAGATACTACCGCTAGAGAGTTAGGGGATCCATTGACTGGCCAGACAGTACTACATTGGATCCTTCTTTCTGGTTACGGTTCACTTTCCCTTTGCTTACACATACACAGAATAGTCTGGCCTATTCTTTACATATTCTTCTCTGTCCTCATACACCTGACAATAATGTGATTATCAAACAATTCTTCTTCACCCAAGGGGTTCAACTACTGCACTGTAATTGTTCAGAGGCAACTTTCCTCTTAATAAGAGTAGAAGAGACTCTTTAGCTATGGTACGCAGCTCTTCTAGGAGAAGGACACTCCAAAATCAAACCAGTGTTCTTGAGACTTGGGTAGTGCCATAGCCTCTGTACCATGATCTTCCACTGTCTTGGGTTTGAGAACTTAGAGTTCTCTTGCTTGAGTATACACTCAGGCACACTATTCTATCTTATTTCTCTTCCTCTTGTTTTGTTAGTTTTTATAGTTTAAGAAATATTTATTTCAATGTTGTTACTGTCCGTAAGATATTCTATTTTTCCTTGTTTCCTTTCCTTACTGGGCTATTTTCCCTGTTGGAGCCCCTCAGCTTATAGCATTCTGCTTTTCCAACTAGGGTTGTAGTCTAGCAAGTAATAATAACAACAACAACAACAACAACAATAATAATAATAATAATAATAATAATAACAAAAACTTCGAAATTGATTTTGAAACATTTGGCTGATATTAAAAAGAAAAGAAAAAACAAAATCACATCATAACTTAGACTCATCCAGATCACTGATAGAATACACGGCCCCATTGTTCTTCTGGGCCGTCACCATTTGTCCAGCAACAGCAAAAACAAATGTAGCCGTTTCTAGTCCACTGCAGGACAAAGGCCTTAGACATGTCCTCAGTCATATCTGGGGTTTGGCCATTTTCATCACCATGCTGGACACTGCCGATTGGTGATGGTGGATGATTTTCGTCTGAACGCTCACAGTGTCCAATCTGGTATAGGGGGCCCTGACTAGTACGGTTTTACTGATCATGGCGCTATACAAACCCTTGTACAACACAGCCTAAATTGTGATTTTTTCCCGTCACCTCAGAAAATATATCCTGGTCGTATAAACCTAAACCTAATGTACTTCCATTTTAGTTGTCTATTCCGTTTTGCATGTATATGCGATAAAAGCAATATCCCACTGTTGTAATAGGTTTATACGACCTTCTTTGTCTACATCTTTTCCCACTTCTATGTGGGGTCGATGTTTCTGGAGAAAGCTGACCAGAAACATCGACCCTACATATAAGTGGGAAAAGATGTAGACAAAGAAGGTCGTATAAACCTATTACAACAGTGGGATATCGCTTATATCGCATATACATGCAAAACGGAATAGACGCCTAAAATGGAAGTACACTAAATTACTTTACTGAGGAGGAATTCGGGAGCAACTAAACCAAAAGATGACACGAATAACGCCATACCAAGGGAATTAGAATCTAGAACAACGTGGCTTACAAGTTTAGATAAGGTCGTGAACAGGTCAAATATCTTAGAAGTGTTAATAGTAATTGAATACGAGAATGATCATGCCCAAATGGCATAAACTCTCTCTCTCTCTCTCTCTCTCTCTCTCTCTCTCTCTCTCTCTCTCTCTCTCTCTCTCTCTCTCTCTATATATATATATATATATATATAATGAATATATATTATGAATATATATATATATATATTATGAATATATATATATATATATATTATGAATATATATATATATATATATATATATATATATATATATATATATCATATATATCATATATATATATATATATATATATATATATATATATATATCCATATGAGCGCGCGTGTGTGTAAATATAAAATATCCACCACAAATAGAATTGAATGAGGGTAAACGCACACCATCGCCTTGACAAAACTTGGGAGCATCATCGTTTGAGGCACGTGTCTTGTCAGGACGTGACTGGCGAAAATACATCAAAAGAAATACAACGCGCTTCCTGAATGCACAAACAGTGATAATATATCTCCCAAAAACATTCAGGAGAAAGAGAAACTATTGTACGGTGACGTCTTGCATATCACTGTACGCACTTAAGTGTTTTCATTATGTTCTATTAATATAGGCTAGTTTGCGAAGGGTGCCACAAACGTTCCTACTCAAAATTATTATTATTATTATTATTATTATTATTATTATTATCATTATTATTATTATTTGCTAAGCTACAACACTTGTTAGAAAAGCAGGGTGCTGTAAGTCCAGGGTCTCCAACAGGGAAAATAGCCAATTATTAAAAAAATGGAAATGAGAGATTATTGTTGTTGTTGTTATTATTATTATTATCATTATTATTATTACTATTATTATCATCATTACTACTACTTGCTAAGCTACAACCCTAGTTAGAAAAGTAGGATGTTACAAGTCCAGGTTCTCCAACAGGGAAAATAGCCAACTATTAAAAAAATGGAAATGGGAGAATATTATTATTATTATTATTATTATTATTATTACTACTACTACTACTTGCTAAGCTACAACCCTAGTTAGAAAAGCTATAAGTTCAGGTTCTCCAACAGGGGAAAAAGCCAACTTTAAAAAAAAGGAAAGAAAAGTTCCAAAGTTTTTCAATGGCAGGAAAGAAAACTCGGTGATCTGTTAAACTGAGGATTACAGATTTCCAAAGAAATGTGGGAAGAGGTTGTATATCGGGTGAGGCTGAAAAGATATCTTCAAGGAAGAACCCAAAGATCTTCAAGGAAGAACTCAAAGTTCTTCAAGGAAGAACCCGAATATCTTCAAGATCTCCAAAGAAGAACCCAAAGTTATTCAAGGAAGAACCCAAAGATCTCCAAGGAAGAACCCAAAGATCTTCAAAGAAGAACCCAAAGATCTTCAAGGAAGAACCCAAAGATCTTCAAGGAAGAACCCGAAGCCAGTTCGCGATGCAAATAAAATTGGCAAAAAAGCTCAACACCAAAGCTTCAGTACGTCTTTCTCTCTCTCTCTCTCTCTCTCTCTCTCTCTCTCTCTCTCTCTCTCTCTCTCTCTCTCTCTCTCTCTCTCTCTCTCTCTCTCTCTCTCTCTCTCTCTCTCTCATATATAGATATATAAATACACATATATGCATATATATATATATATATATATATATGCATATGTGTCCGTGTGTGTAGGAACGTATGTATGCATATATATATACATACACACATACATACATAGATACATTCCTACACACACCCACACTATATATATATATATATATATATATATATATATATATATATATATATATATATATATATATATATACACATATATATACACAGTATATATTATATATATATATATATATATATATATATATATATATATATATATATATATATATATATATACACACTTGTATATATGTGTTCAAAACAAAACAACTTTTTAACTTGATTGTTAGAAATAAAAAGCTATTCACAAAATACATGTGAACAATACTCTTGTAAAATTAACCATTCTCGACTCTTAAATCTATTTTCAAGCTCCGAAATGAATAGGCGACAAAAAAAAAAAAATTAAAGTTGTCATAAAATCATAATCCCCGCCATATTTAACAACAATGATTCTGTGCCTCTGTTTTTGCAAGCTCTAATAGTCGTTTTTATAACCTTTTTCACACTAATAATAACTCGCATTTCATTACGCTAATATCAGCGGACCGTCACCAGAGAAAGAAACCAGCGTTAATCATGTCAAAAATTATTACATAAAATACGCACAGAATTTACTGTTCTTTAAATATGCAACAACAACAATAACTCACCCGTTTCTAGACCACTGCAGGACAAAGGTTTCAGGTATGACTTTAATCATGTTTGGGATTTGGGAATTTCATCAACAAACTGGCTATTGCGGATTGGTGATGGTGAAAGACTCTGATCACTCGCAGCAAACCAACCTAGTATAGGTAACCCTGACTAGTACAACTTTGCTGATCATGGCAATATGCAAACCCTTTCATCAAATTGAGGTATCGCCACTAAAAAAGTGTCTTTAAATATTTCGTACGATATATTCTAAATAATTACATTACCATGAGAGAGAGAGAGAGAGAGAGAGAGAGAGAGAGAGAGAGAGAGAGAGAGAGAGAGAGAGAGAGAGAGAGAGAGAGAGAGAGAGAGAGAGAGAGAGAGAACTTATACACAGAACATAATGATCACCCAATAATAATAATACAATGAAGAATCAAGATATCAAAACTCACTAAAGCTCTTTCAGAGAGATAACGAAACAAAGATAAGAGTAAACCAATGCTATAAAAAACCAGTAAAAACCCGTATTATCACGGACCTTGCGAATGGCATCTATTTTACACACTTCATTTATCTACAAAAAAAAAATGCATTTCAAAATGTAAAAAAACCATCTCTAGCTTTCCTAAGTTACAAGATTTCAAATTATTATCATTACTTGCTAGGCTACAACCCTATTTGGAAAAGCAGGATGCTATAAGCCCAGGGGCTCCAACAGGGAAAATAGCCCAGTGAGGAAAGGAAACTTTAGGAAAAATAAAATATTTCAAGAAGAGTAACATTAAATTACATATCTCTAACAAAACAAGAAGAGAAATAAGATAAAAGATAGAATAGTGTGCCTGGGTGTACTCTCAAGCAAGAGAGCCCAAACCCAGGGCAGTGGAAGAACATGCTACGGAGGCTATGGCACTACCCAAGACTAGAGAACAATGGTTTGATTTTGGAGTGTCCTTCTCCTAGACGAGCTGCTTACCATAGCTAAAGAGTCTCTTCTACCCAACCAAGAGGAAAGTGTCAATATTTCTCTTATTAAAAGAAAAGCTTGCAAACAATCAATCAATCAAACAATACCTGTAAGCGTTGTCCAAAAAACTTGCAAGAGCCCAGTATAAAAAAAAAAACAAAAAAAAAAACTTGCAAGCATTCAGTCAAAACAACTTGCAAGAGTTGTAAAAAATAAAAATTGTAAACGCTCAGTAAAACATGCAAGCGCTCAGTGTAAAAGAAAAAAAACTTGCAAGCGCTAAAGTAAAAGGAAAAATTGCAAGAGCTCAATGTAAAGAACAAACAAAGTTACAAGTACTCAGTCAAGTTAACTATTGTAAAGAAATTTGAGTACATAAATGCCAGAACGTATGCAGGAAACGTTTAATATACCACATGGACAAAGTCTCGAAAATGGAATAAAATGTTGTTAAAACTCCAATAAAATGTAAAGAAAAAAAATCGGCCCCCTTTCGCAATCAATTTATTTAAAGGTAAGAATTGCTAAATCTTAAGCCATTTTGAGGACGCCATGTGGAATATAAAACATTACCTCTTTTATACTCAAGTTTTCATACAGCCAATGGAAAAAAAAAAGGGGGGGGGGGAGAGGGAGAAAAGGAGAAAGTGGCAGTGGTGGTTTCAATGTAAACAATTGAAGTTCGTTACCAGAGTTCTTGGCACGGAGTTGTTGAGGGGAGATTTCAAGTTGCCAGTTCCAATGAACCCCCCCCCCCCAACCCCTTTCTCTCTCTCTCTCTCTCTCTCTCTCTCTCTCTCTCTCTCTCTCTCTCTCTCTCTCTCTCTCTCAGCTAGATTATGGAACAGAGCTGTTGTCCCTTCTGAGCATACACATGCAAAGAGACTTCAAAATAAGTTTTCAGAAACATTATAAACACCAACAGCTTCGACCATGCTTTTACCGATATATCTTATGAAAAAATAAAATACAATAGCTTCGATAATTGTTTTATCAACATATCTTATAAAAAAAATTACCACCAATCTTAATACAACTATATTTAAACCTTTATAAGTTACCTTATAACTTTTTATAAGTAAACATACAGAGTGGTACGTTTTGCAAAACATTCGAATAATTTGACAAATACTATGAACTAATAACTAACAACACTACTTGCAAGGTATGTGGAAAGGTTACAATAGCTTACATAAGAACACACACAATGTTTTATGTTGAAAAGGCTGACATAAGTCTCTCTCTACAGTTTATATAAGTATGAATGATCTATTTTAATGTTGTTACTGTTCTTAAAACATTTTATAATATTATTTGTTCATTACTTTTCTTGTAGTTTATTTCTTTCTTTAATTTCTTTCCTCACTGGGCTATTGTTCTTTGTTGTAGCCCAGCTTTTCCAATTCCCCCTATATAATAGTGTCTGGATATATATACAGTATATATATATATATATATATATATATATATATATATATATATATATATATAATATATATATATATATATATGTCTGGTAGAGTTCAGCGGCATTACCAGACGTATAGCTATTAGGTCTCTCCCCATCCCTCATGTAGAAGAGGGTCAACGGCCATGCAACTCAGGTGAGATAGAAAAGTGGGATGGGGTGGAAAGTGTTAAATCTGTGGGTGTGCATGAGAGTGCATATCTATTTGAACATTCTAGCTCTCATTTTTTACTGGTCGCGTACACTACTAATAATGAACCATTCACATTGCCCATCACAATCGCCCCCGCCCCCCCTTCTCTTTCCATATACATTCACCTTCCTAATACCGAAGAGCTATTTTCTCCCATCCCCCTTTTTCGAGGGGACCCTTACTTTGCTCTACTTACCTGCCTTTGGCAAAGCTCCAAAGGAAACGACCTGACTAAGCACAAAATTTCCTCTTGAGGAAATCCATCTCCGGTCCCTTCCTCCTTCCCTCCCTCACTCTCCCTTGCCAGCTCTCACCAACCCCCACCGAATCACCTCGAAATCCTCCTTCACTCCTCTGTCCACATGTCCCACAAAAAGACACGTCAACGAAATTCTACGAAGCATCATTTCCCCCAAGAGGATCTTCGATATTAGAGAGAGAGAGAGAGAGAGAGAGAGAGAGAGAGAGAGAGAGAGAGAGAGAGAGATATTTTTCTCTTTATACACAAATTGGTACCTTTAATATTCTGGAGGATCGCCTTTCGTTATCTGGTGTTCGTTCATCTATTCACATGAGCGCACTACTGCGAACATCCTATTCTAGATTTACATTTCTATCCCACTGGAGATTCGCTACCAGTCCGTAATATTAAGTTTCATCCAAGTTTTATAATGTCCCTGAATATCTAAAAGACATTTTCAATTCGTAAAGACTTTCCACATTACCTTGGATTATATGGCAGTGAATCCGGATATTATAATCTAAAGAAACCTGCATGAATTGACATATCTTACGTGGAAAACCCAAGTAACGGGTGGGAAAAAACGATATTTATAAGCAAATAAATAATAAATAGGAAGTTTTTGTAAACGGCAAATAACTCCCATGACGTAAAACTTGACCAGATCCATACAATCACAATAATAAAACCAATGAGACTCAATTAAAAAAGTACATAAATGGCAAAATACTATTCCTCTACAAGTCGTAATGTATTTATCTGTTCTTTAAAACTAAATCAACAGGTACCAGCCGAACAATAATAAGTTGGACAAGGGCATGAAAATAAAATCTAAGACACCAAATAGCCGACTTTAAATACAAGAGGAAACTAATACAACGAGACATCTATCTCGACTTATCATTTAAATAAAATCAAATGGACATAATTTTTATTAATAACAAAACCGCCAATATCCCTTTAAAGGTCGCTCATGAATGGCCGAGGCAAGGGACAGTGAGCAGGAAAAGGCACCAGAGACTAACCATACATACATATGATCCGCGCCCAAGCTAGGGAAAAGGAGGGCCAGGCAATGGCTGCTGATGACCCACCGGGTAAACCTAATGGCTCCCACAAACCCTTCATCATTAGCTCGCAAGGATGATGAGGTTGCATACTCTTCAAGAAACTATCGAGCGTGAGCGGGTATCGAACACCAGTCCATCATATTGGCAGCCAGGGATGTTTCCAATAGACTACCTCAACCCTTTGACCTTTCAATTCCGTCTCACTGTGTTCCTTGATGCTGGCGAGTCATAAAAACTGGTTGCTTTGTTTATTATTTTCATATGTATTTCACACACCTAAACATTTTTGGGCTGCACTGGACTTCTTAAAAGTATGGGAACTATACCCTGATGAAGCTGTTCTATGAGAAGATAAATGCTGTGAACGAACAAGGTAAAACGACAGTGGAGGTCCTGTAGAGAGTGGGGTTCCCCTGCTGTATGGGACCGGAAAAGCAGCCATCAAAGTAAGTAAAAGTAAAGTAAGATAACCCATCTGGCTAATTCACTATTTCATTTTTCTTTAAGGATAATAGTTGTTTTGAAATCATCATAGTTGAAAGTATACATTACAAAGATAAAAAATAGCATCCATATATTATACATCTATTCCTAATCATTCTAATATATTTGCTTTAGTACCCCAAAAAATCGCCATACAAGCGCAATGTTACTTTTACACTATCCACTAATACGTTTTACAGAAAATCTTTACTTACCCCCAGCTAAAGAAACGCGAAGCCTTGCTGTTTTATATTCATCGTCACACACTACAAAGAAAC
Organism: Palaemon carinicauda; assembly: GCF_036898095.1. Lineage (NCBI taxonomy): Eukaryota > Metazoa > Arthropoda > Malacostraca > Decapoda > Palaemonidae > Palaemon > Palaemon carinicauda. The sequence goes on along the minus strand of NC_090757.1, from coordinate 61,712,250 downwards.
TCACCTGGAACAAAATGAGAAGTATTTTAGAATTGATAAACTAAAAGAAATACACACATAAAGAATGACATTTAGCACAAAAAAAAAAATAATTTTACACGAAGTGGCACCTTACCAAATGACTAAAATTTTCAGTGGCAAGAAAAAAAAACTTCATAACCTAGAGGTGGAATACATAGTTCGGTACATTTAGGTTTGCCCTATCTTAACAGAAAATATGTTTTTCGGTTTCGATAGCGAATAATTAATCTAAGGCAATCCAATAATACATTTTTTTATCCCTGACTTGACATGAGAATGCATTCAACACATTAAAAGTTCTTAGTCGGAGGGTGAGAAATCCTCTCATCTTAAAAAATGACAATAATATCCAAGAAAGACGTGTAAAAATGACGATAATATCCAAGAAAGACGTGTAAAAATGACAATAATATCCAAGAAAGACATGTGTAAAAATCACAATAATATCCAAGAAAGACATGTGTAAAAATGACAATAATATCCAAGAAAGACATGTGTAAAAGTGACAATAATATCCAAGAAATACATGAGTAAAAATAACAATAATATCCAAAGACAGGCATAGAAATGACGATAATATCCAAGAAAGACGTGAAAATGACAATAATATCAAAGAAAGACGTAAAAATGACAATAATATCCAAGAAAGACGTAAAAAGTACAATAGTATCCAAAAAAGACGTGTAAAAATGACAATATCCAAGAAAGATATGTGTAAAAATGACAATAATATCCAAGAAAGACGTGTGTAAAAATGACAATAATATCCAAGAAAGACGTGTGTAAAAATGACAATAATATCCAAGAAAGACATGTGTAAAAATGACAATAATATCCACGAAAGACATGTGTAAAAATCACAATAATATCCAAGAAAGACATTTGTAAAAATGACAATAATATCCAAGAAAGACATGTGTAAGAATGACAATAATATCCAAGAAAGACATGTGTAAAAATGACAATAATATCCAAGAATGACATGTGTGAAAATGACAATAATATCCAAGAAAGACATGTGTAAAAATGACAATAATATCCAAGAAAGACATATGTAAAAATGACAATAATATCCAAGAAAAACACGTGTAAAAATGACAATAATATCCAAGAAAGATGTAAAAATGACAATAATATCCAAGAAACACATAAAAATTACAATAATATCCAATAAAAACGTAAAAATGACAATAATATCGAAGACGTAAAAATGACAATATCCAAGAAAGACGTTAAAATGACAATAATATCCAAGAAAGACATAAAAATGACAATAATATCCAAGAAAGACGTAAAACTGACAATAATATCCAAGAAAGACATAAAAATGACAATAATATCCAAGAAAGACATAAAAATGACAATAATATCCAAGAAAGACATAAAAATGACAATAATATCCAAGAAAGACATAAAAATGACAATAATATCCAAGAAAGACGTAAAAAATACAATAATATCCAAGAAAGGTGTAAAAATAACAATAATATCCTAGAAGGACAAGTGTAAAAATTATATCCCAAAAAGACTTGCAAAATGACAATAAAAAAAAAAGACAGGTGTAAAGATGACAATAATATCCAAGAATTTCAGAAGTAAAAATGACAACAATATCCAAAAAAGACAAGTGTAAAAATGACATTTATATCCAATAAAAACAGGTGTAAAAATGACTAATCTCCAAGAAAGACAGGAGTAAAAATGACAATAATCTCTAGGAAAGACAGGTGTAAAGATGACAATAACAACCCAGAAAGACAAGTGTGAAAATGAAAATAATCTCCAAGAAAGACAGGTGTAAATATGACAATGATCTCAGAGAAAGACAGGTGTAAAATGGCAATAATGACCAAGAAAGACAAGTGTAAAGTAATAATATCCAAGAAAGACAAGTGTAAAAATCACAATAATATCCAAGAAAGACAAGTGTAAAAATCACAATAATATCCAAGAAAAGACAAGTGGAAAAATTACAATATCAAAGAAAAACGTGTAAAATGACAATAATATCCAATTAAGACACGAGTAAAATGATAACAATATCCAAGTAAGACAGGTGTAAAATGACATTCAAATCCAAGAAAAAAACAGGTGTAAAATGACAATAATATCTAAAGCACGGTTTACACACTACGATAAATTGTAGCGATTTATTGTAATGAAAAAGTTGTTACAATTTGTCGTTACGTGTAAACAGGAGATCGTAGCGATTTATTGGAGTTGGAATTGGATTGAGTGGTTGGTGCCAGCAGGCTCAAATCTACAGTATATGCATCGTACCGACAAGTTTGAACGTGTAAACAAGGTTCCAAGATATCGTTACAATCTAGCTCATTTTCAGATTGACTGCTGAAGTGTGAAGTCCTGGTGCGCAATGTTTCTTTCATGACGCTACGGTCAAGTAAAGACTAAAAATATTGGATTAAAAATCGTTGCATGTAAACGCTCTTTCAATCGTCCAATAGATCGTTACTATCTCAGTGTTCAACAAATCGCTACAATTTATCGTAGCGTGTAAACCGTGCTCAAGAAAGACCGGTGTACAATTACAATAATATCCAAGAAAGGCAGGTGTAAAAATGATATAAAAAAGACAAATATAAAAATTAATAATATCCAAGAGAGACAGGTGTAAAACTAGAGAGACACTCAATAGAGCGCAGACCTTCGCCACGGCAGCTTATGCATTTGCTTAACCTTGACATTTGACCTAAGAGTTCCGAAACCGAATCACTTCCACCCGTCAACATAATTAATCACTGAAAGTATCACTACTTTATTAGTAAAATTTTAGCCAGGAATTTCTTCACAAACACAAACGATTTTTAGTTGACCTTGATCTTTGACCTAGGACTTTCAGAATTGTATCCCTTCCAACGTCTCAACATAACAATTAATCCCTGAAAGTTTCACTACTCTGTGAGTGAAATTGCGGCCAGAAAGTTGTTCACACACAAACAAACAAATAAACAGACAATGGCGAAAACATGACCGCCTTTCAACTTCGTTGGCGGATGTAATAACAATAATGTCCAAGTGAAACAGGTGTAAAAATAAAAATAATATCCAAGTATGACAGGTGTAAAAATGAAAATATTATCCAAGAAAGACAGGTGTAAAAATTAAAATAACTAAGAAAGACAGGTGTAAAAATGAAAATATCCAAGACAGACAGGTATAAAAATTAAAATATTATTCAAGAAAGACAGGTGTAAAAATGAAAATATCCAAGACAGACAGGTGTAAAAATGAAAATATTATTCAAGAAAGACAGGTGTAAAAATTAAAATATCAAGACAGACAGGTGTAAAAATGAAACTATTATTCAAGAAAGACAGGTGTAAAAATGAAAATATCCAAGGACACAGGTGTAAAAATGAAAATATTATTCAAGAAAGACAGGGTGTAAAAATGAAAATATCCAAGACAGACAGGTGTAAAAATGAAAATATTATTCAAGAAAGACAGGTGTAAAAATGAAAATATCCAAGACAGACAGTCGTAAAAATTAAAATATTAATCAAGACAGGTGTAAAAATGAAAATAATAACTAAGAAAGACAGGTGTAAAAATGAAAATAATAACTAAGAAAGACAGGTGTAAAAAATGAAAATATCCAAGACAGACACGTGTAAAAATGAAAATATTGTTCAAGAAAGACAGGTGTAAAAAATGAAAATAACTAAGAAAGACAGGTGCAAAAATGAAAATATCCAAGACAGACACGTGTAAAAATGAAAATATTATTCAAGAAAGACAGGTGTAAAAAATTAAAATAATAACTTAGAAAGACAGGTGTAAAAAATGAAAAAATCCAAGACAGACAGGTGTAAAAAATGAAAATATCCAAGAAAGACCGGTGTAAAAATTAAAAATAATAACTACGAAAGACAGGTATAAAAATGAAAATATCCAAGACAGACAGGTGTAGAAATGAAAATAGCAGCCAAGAAAGACAGGTGTAAAAGTGACAATAATAACTAAGAAACCCGGGTGTCAAAATGACAACATTAGCCAAAGCAAGCCAGGTGTAAAAATGAAAATAAGACAGGTGTAAAATGACAATTTCCAAAAACAAGAGGTGTAAAAATTATATAAAAAAACAAAACAAGGTGTAAAAATGACAAAAATAACCAAGAAAGACAAGTGTAAAAAATGACAATAATAGCCAAAAAAAGATAGATGTAAATATGAAAATAACATCCAAGAAACACAGGTGTAGAATTGACAATGACATCCAAGAAAGAGAGGTGTACAAATGACAATAATATCCAAGAAAGACAGGTGTTAAATGAAATAACCAAAAAAAAAAGACAGGTGTTAAAATGAAAATATCCTCTTCAAAAATAAGGAGTACTAGACAGATTTGAACAACAAATCTAAGAGGGTTAAATACAATACCGATGAGCATATCAATACTTCTGTAGTGTAAGCTCTCTGCACAGGGTGTTCATTCATGACGTAAAGGATAAAGTAAGAATGTGTTAGTAGAACAGGCAGACATAAGTCTCTTCATAGGTTATATATAACAGATCTTATTTCAACGCTGTTACTCATGTTAAAATATATCAATTGTTCATTACTTCCCTTATAGTATATTCATATATCTGTTTCCTTTCCTCACTGGGCTATTTCCCCTTAGGTTTATAGCATGCTGCTTTCCGTATTAGAGTTGTAACTTGACAATAATAATACCATCGAGTTAATTTTCTCCATAAAGACATTCCCTTTAACATAAAACCTCTTCGACGATAAGTGATCAAATAAATAACAACAGTCCAGCCCTAAAATACTAGATGGCTCACATGCAGCCACATTCCAAAGAGAAGCTTATGAGAAGGAATGTGACCCCTCGATCGGCGCATGTGTGCGTCGAACCTCGAAAGTCAAACACATCCATTTAGTGTAAAAGAGAAGTGGGTGCACCCGAGTCACAGACGCAGCGACGAACTTAACGACAACACGAGTTCCTTTCAGGACCATGAAATGCTCACAGCCAAGGGAGAGTCCTAATAACGGGGCCTCGATAACCTTAAACAGAAGCCTTTGCCAAACAGCTTCCTGCCCCATCAGTTCGCTCTCTCTCTCTCTCTCTCTTCACCAACAGAGATTCTTTTAAGATCAAAAACAGTATCGTGGTTCTTTTATCGGCTTCAAAAGAATTCCTTCCTTTTCATTAAAACCGTCGGGATGGAAATGCAATGCTTCAGGTGAAGAATAAAGAATAGGAAATAAAAAACACTAAAATTAGACCGGTAATGATACTTTGATCGTAAAATGTAAATATGTTTTATAACGACATTTTTCATTGCACTTTTTCACGTTAAAATAACGAGTTTAAAAGGCTCCTGATATAGTTTTCTAGAGAATTAAATCAGCATAGGTTATTATTTTTATTATTATTATTATTATTATTATTATTATTATTATTATTATCATTAAAATTATTAAAGGGACAAGATTTACTAGCCCAATGAGTCAAGCTCATGACCCAATTAAATTTGGGAAGAAAAAAAAATGAATTATATTAATTCTAAAAAAAATGAAATAACATATATTTGGAAAATATAATGAATTAAAAAAATAGAGGTAAAAATCTGTGACAAATATAAATTAAAATATCTATAAAACTTATGCTTCTTAAAAAAAGTTAAAATCTTAAAAGCGGAGGTAAAACTTCAGAATGAGATACCAGAAAACAAAATATTGCTCTGTGTATACACTTATTTAACAAATATCCTTGGTGTATTCGAGTAGATTTACTAGGGCTTTCTTGTGAGTGACAAATGACTGTTTAAATCATAA
>NC_090757.1:61691424-61701424 GCF_036898095.1 Palaemon carinicauda | reverse complement strand
CGTAACATACAACCTAAGAAACCTATGTTTATAACATACGACTACTTGAATAAACAACTATTTCCGTTACATACAACTTACAAAAAAGAACTATTTTCATAACATACGACTTGAAAAAAGAACTCGCTATCCGTTTAACAGCGAAGTGTTTAACTCGAATTCTTAATTGCACCTTTATGATGATTAAATTCTTGATGGATTTTCATATAATTTCGAAACAAAGTTCTCCAATCAATGCTGATTACAGTGTGTATTTAACACCACAGATGATGACTTGAGAATATATATTTAAATTAAATTAACTTTGCATTAATTACTACTAATTCGTATATCCGATTTATGAGATTTGTAAGGTCAAGTTTGTCCACTTAAAAACACGAAATATTCTTTATATAGACGCCCAATTATCAACATAAATAACCCACATTTATTGCTAAACCAGTATCATTACTAGCGTACGCGACCCGTCAAAAATGATGGCTTAATATTTAGATAGATATAAACACGCGCGCGCAAACAGTTTAGTTTTCCGAGTGAACTTATTGTGGTACCCTTCTCACCAGGGTATGACAACTCCCTCTCTCCCATGCCAGAGGGACGAGGAGAGACCTAGGATACGTCTGGCGGTGCCACTCAGCATGACTTGCTTTTAATTATAAAGGGTATATTACGAAGTGTCTCGCTATTTTGTTATTTTCAGCAGGATGAAGCCGCATTGTATTTCCAAATACAAGGTCTGTAATTGCCACTGCTTATATTACCCTGAATAAATTGGCACAATGACGCATAATTCTCACAAACATGGTAAAAGGAGATGGTAAGTTTATGGTAAGTTTGGTGAAGGGAAAATGACAGCTATAAATATATTAGTTAAGGTACAATCTCCCCTATACAATAAAGAGGAAATAACGTGATATATATATATATATATATATATATCATGTCACGATGATCGGCAACCATTAGAAACGACAATCTCCCACAAATTGCCTAAACTGCCGTGTGTAAGTTATGAAAGGGGGAGGGGTGGAAAGGGTTGAACCTATGCGAGTGTGTGCGTATCTGTCTAAATATTTAACAGTCATATATGACAGGTCGAGTCATCTACTTACATGATAAACGGGAAGATCACATACAGTACGTATGTCAGACAGACAGACGACATGCCAGAAGAAAACTCATGTAGAGCTGTACGTGAAGATGCATACGGTAATAATAAAGATATCAGGAAGTAAAAAAAGGCATTTAATAAAAATAGAAGGGAGGATTTGGGCAAGAACATAAAGGGAATAAGCACTTCACGAGGGCATTAAATGTAGTTATGTTAGTGAACAAATAAATGTCAGAGTAAATAAGATAAAATGTCTGAAGTAAATGCAGATCTGGGTTGGTGGAGTTTGCGACTGTTTTACCTCTTACCAATTAATGCATTTTTTCCCCTTTGGCATTATTCCTATCATTTAGTTTATTCCTTTCCTCCTTGCATTAACATTTCAATCCCTATCCTCCTTACACATCTCTTGGCCACCAACACCGAAAGCAGGTGCTCCAGGTCTTATTTTCTTAAGAGACTTATGATCTCTTCTAATTTAACTAAATTAAGTCTCTTCCCTCTAAAATAATTGATTTAATTCTTCCTGAATTTTAGAAACATGATACTATTAATCTCTTGAGTGCCACCACCTCTTAACAAAGCTTTAGGAACAAAGTGTTTAAATATCAAACCACTGTTCTCTTGTCTTAGGTAGTACCATGTCCTTTGTACCAAGGTCTTCCACTGTATTGGGGTAGAGTTCTCTTGCTTGAGGGTACACTAAAGCACACTATTCTATCTTATTTCTCTTCCTCTTGTTATTTGGAAGATTTTATAGTTTGAATGAAAAAGTTTTATTTTAATGTTATTGTTCTCAAACTTTCTGTGCAGTTTATTTTCTGATTTCCTTTTTTCACTGGGCTAATTTCCTGTTGGGAGCTCTTAGGGTTATAGCCTCGTGCTTTTCCAACTAGGGCTTAGCAAGTAATAAGACTCTTTAGCTATGGTCAGGAGCTCTTCTGGGAGAAGGAAACTCCAAAATCAAACCATTGTTCTCTAATCTTGGATGGTGCCATAGCCTCTGTACCATGGTCTTCCACTGTCTTGGGTTAGAGTTCTCTTGCTTCAGGGTACACTCAAACACGCTGTTCTGTCTTGTTTCTCTTCCTCTTGTTTTGTTAATGTTTTTATAGTTTATATAGGAGGTATTTATTTCAATGTTGTTACTCTTAAAATTTATATTTTTCCTTGTTTCCTTTCCTTACTGGGGTATTTTCCCTGTTAGAGCCCCGGACTTGTAGCATCCTGCTTTTCCAACTAGGGCTTAGCAAGTAATAATAATAATAATAATAATAATAATAATAATAATAATAATAATATCCGCAAGGTTAGCCCTGCCAGATTTTATGATTATCAAGTGCGAGACGTTTCTTCCTTCGACTCATGAATCTAGCCTCTCCTAGGTCACCGTCCACTAAAGAAACTAAGTCAACAGTTAAGTCTTTGTAACACCTGATCATCTTCTTTCCCACCGTTATCCCTATATCAAGGGGCCGGTTGCCTGATGCTCCCTCTCCAATGCCTTCTGTTAAAAGCACCATCTTCCACCAAACCATTTCTCTCCATATCACCCTTCACCTTATCTCACCATGTAAGTTTCTACCTCCCTCTCGATCTTCTTCCCCCAACATTAAGGGGTCGGTTGCCTGATGCGCCCTCTCCAATGTCTTATGTTAAAAGCACCCTCTTTCACCAAACCATTTCTCTCCATATCACCCTTCACCTTATCTCGCCATGCAAATTTCTGCTTCCCTCTCGATCTTCTCCCCCTAACAGCCTCTGTCGAGAATTTCAGATGTACATTCAAATGTCAACCATCATCTTGCATATTATTATTATTACTCAGCTATAACCCTTGTTGGGAAAGCGGAATGTTGTAAGTCCTATAAGGCTCCAACAAGGAAAATATCCCAGTGAAGAAACAAAATAAGGAAACAGATAGAATAGTGTTACCAAGTGTACCTTAAGCAAGAGAACTCTAATCCAGGACGCAAGAACAATAGCTTGATTTTGGAGTATCCAAGAATTTGAAAAAAGTGTCAATGAAAGCGTAGATTGCAAAATAGGAAAGCAATGCTGAGGCAAATGTCCGTTTATTATTTTCATTATTATTTGCTAAGCTACAACCCTAGTTGGAAAAGCAGGATGCTAAAAGGCAAGGGGCCCCAACAGGGAAATTGTTGTATGCGAAGGAGGAAACATGTTTGAACCATTTGTGGTGAATTACTTGCTTAGTATAAGCTACTTAAAGGAATATGATGAGGTGACAGGACTTAAAGTATTGGTATATGGTGGTGAGGTAAACTGGTTAGGTGGAGGGGCTTGAGGGAAACTGGGAAATGGTTTTAATAAATGGGGTGCTAGTGAAAATAAGCCTTAAACGCAGTGTGTATAAAGGTGGGAAATTACCGACCAGCTATGAAGCTTCTCCAAGAATTTCTTCAAGCCTTACCAAGTAAAAAGTAAATTATTTGATCGACATAGCAGCAACGCCCATCCTAATCATTGGTACATTATGGGGTGGTTACATACTATTTCAACTCGAACGTGAACGTCAACAAATGTAATCTAATCATTCCCGCAATATGTAAATCACGAGCACAGATACCTTTCGTCACTCATCATTTTCCCTTATCGCTCTCACTCACCATTCCTTATAACTTAGACCACGTTACTTTGTAATTTTTTACCTATCTAAATAATTTCCCCAATCACACACGCACACACACACACACATTAAGTTTAATGAAAGACCAAAAAAATAAAATCAGACAATGGCTAGGTTAAGTAAAATTTGGAAATCAAATCGCCTGAAATTACATATAAAAATCAGGCAATATACCAGTTTAGTGAGATCGGTGTTACTGTACGGACATGAGTCGTGGTATGACAATGAAACAATATTGGGAGTTAAATGGCAGGATAGGATTAGAAATTAAACTATAAAAGAGATTACTCGATTGCCATAATATGCGGATGACATCATGGTGAGGGGTAGAAGGAGATGGTTTGGGCATGTTCTTCGCACTCCCCAAGAGAGATTAGTTCACTAAACATTCAACTGGGCTCCACAAGGAACTCTCTCTCTCTCTCTCTCTCTCTCTCTCTCTCTCTCTCTCTCTCTCTAAGACACCAGAAGTTCAGGCTACGGCACAGTTTTAATGATAGTGTTGTGATTAAGTGACTGAAGTGAGTTTGTCAGGTTCCGGTTTTAAAAGCTGAAGATAAGTATATATATATATATATATATATATATATATATATATATATATACACACATAGAAGTGTGCCCGAGTGTATCAAGCAAGAGAACTCTAACCCGACAGTGGAAGACCATGATACAGAGGCTATGGCACTACCCAAGACTAGAGAACAATTGTTTGACTTTGGAGTGTCCTTCTCCTAGAATAGCTGCTTACCATAGCTAAAGAGTCTCTTCTAACCTTACAAAGAGGAAAGCAGCCACTGAACAAGTACAGTACAGTAGTTAACTACTTTCGTGAAGAAGAATTCTTGATATGTCTATAGTTTTAAACAATTAAGTTACCTCTATAAATAACGCAAATCAAACTCTGCTCATTCCAAGGAATTCAAACAAATGCCCTCTCTCCATCTGCCCTTTATACCTCGCTATAAGAACTAAGCTTTCTTATCAAATAGAAAAAAATCACGAACACCAATTTTTCGGACTTTTGGAAATACTACATTAAAACCCCGATTCTTCATGAAGGAGATAGTACAATCATTTAGATATTATAATCTAAATAACACTTGAATGTCTCTTCTCATTATTTTGAACGGATCTTTGCAATGAATCTAGTATAGAACCTCGCTGTATTAAACGACATTCCAACTCTTTCGCTGGATGGGGAAGTATGGAAGGATCTGGCTGCTGATTTTCCAATCCTAACACTAGGTCAAGTTACGTAACAGAGAGGCTGCTCTTTCGCCGTGTCAAGGAGAATCTCATTGTTGGGAGGGCATGTTGATATTCATCGTGGGTTCTTGCAGACTGAGGAGAGCTTCTACCATGTATAGAACCTTCTCGTAGGGGGGCATTGCAATGATTCTTGTATTATTGATTACTCATCACAGGGAACATTTCGTTAAAATGTGAGTTTAATACTTCGTCTTTTTTTTCTTCAAATGTTTAATAAATTACATTAATTATCAAATTTCATGTCGGCTTTTCTTTATAAATTAACTGCATCCTCTCCTAAAAGAGTTAAACGAAGTGAATTCAACACCTGCCTTTTTCTACCACCAACGCACAATTTTTTCCTAACCACCACCAAAGTGCAAATAAATCAAATAAAGTGCTAAGTATCCAAAAGTGAAATAGAATATTAAGGTGGATATTAAATAGAGGGAGGAAGAGAATGCGGTAGTGACCCAGATACTTTCTAACGCCCTTTACCAATTCACAGCTTTCTCTATCTCACATACTTACATTCTACAGTTGAAGGACAACCCAGGGCTCGCTCGCTACCTTCTGACAAATTCTTAAGCTATGCAGTACAGTATGTACCAATTAAGAAGTAAATGACGCAATTCCAAGATTGTATTGTTATCTGTTGTTACTGGAAATACAATACTATTGTCCATGTATCAGCACACGCAACCCCCCCCCCCCATCAGGAGGAACAGAATGGTGCCTTACTAAGAATTGAACATGCTTCTGTTCACCAAAGCCAGCCTATCATGAGCAATTGAACACAGAACCCCAACCCCCTCCGATAAGGAGGAACAGAAGGATACCTTACTAATAAATAAGTATGCTCCAGTTCCCCAAAGCAAGCCTATAATGTACGATTGAACTCAAAAATTCTTGGTACACCTCGCTCTGAGGACATGCACCCTGTCACACCATTACTGCACGACGGGTTACCAAACAGGAGAGATGGCAGAGGTGGTGGACGGTGCTATACAAACGCACTTGCCGTGACAGCCAGCTGTGCCAGGCATTCCTGTGTCCAGCTGTACCTAGTCCCTAGCCCACCTTTGTAGGTTGTAGTTATGGTGGAGGAAAAAATAATGATAGGCTATATCTCCGTCCCAATAATTATAGATCACTGTCCTGGAGGAGGAGGACCTAGGCGAGATAATCCTAATCCTACAAAGAAACTTTCTCTGAAGAAATTAATGCAGGCAACTTACTGCCAAGAATTATATATAATATATAATATATATACATATGTATATATATATATATATATATATATATATATATGTGTGTGTATATATATATATATATATATATATATATATATATATATATATATATATATATATATATATATATATATATATATATATATATATACATATATATATATATATATAAATTTCCATATATTGCAATTTGCTTGCAATACAACAATTTTGCAAAGAATTTTATTCGGGGAAAATTTTATTTTTTGCTTTAACTGAAAAATAATACATTACTTTGAGCACCTAATCAATTGGTGGAATTGCAATAAATCGCTACTTCGTTGCAATTAAGCAATAACATACATGCGTAATGTGAAATATGGAAGAAGTTTACAAAAGCTCAAACAATACTAAAGCAGAGTTCTGGGAACAAAAAAAAAAAAATAACTACATTTTAAGGATCAATTGGAAGGCGTTGGAAAGAGGAGTGATGTGGTGAAAAGTCTGGGAGAGGTGTGGCGTAGATTAGGGCTTCGCTGTGCTGTATTGTAACAGATGTGGCAGGGTAAGGTGGGGTGTGGTTGGGTATGGGTAGGGGTGGGTGCAAGACAGAGCAAGGTGAAGCAGATACGCGTTTCTATGCTCAACAATAACATTGGTATTCAACGAAAGTAGCTCTCATCAAATAAATTAATTACAGTACATCGTAGCATGATTGTTAAAAATTGTATTCCACGGTGAAAAATGGGGCATTCATGATTCAAATAATGTTATTTTCTAAATCAATTTACCCATAAAAGTAAAAAATAACATGAAATTTGTAGGTTTGTAAAAGTATTAACAACATTAAATTTATCAGTTTACTTAATCTTAGTAGCGAAAAGCAGCTTTGAAACAGTAAATTGTACTACCGAGAAACAATCTAATTATTCTAGGTTTGTGACCATTCTAGTAGCATTGTATTAACAACGAGGACCAACTGTTGAACATTAAGTATATGAGCCGACGTACAAACATTAACGAAAGGAAGCCTTCAATTTAAGAAATGTATACGTTTTCACAGAATCACTTTAGAAACCATAGGAAGACTTGAAAGTAGTTCCCCAAAATTAAACTTAACAATTGGAGATGGTAATCTCGAAAGAAAGTAATCACATTCAAGTTCTAACACAGCAGAAAATATTCTTACTGTGCATGAAAGTGTGTGAGAGAGAGAGAGAGAGAGAGAGAGAGAGAGAGAGAGAGAATCACTCCCAGGGAAATAAAATTAAAACACTTGCACAACAAAGCGGATTAGGCTTGTTCCCATCGAATAATTGCAATAACAATGTCAAGAAACCGATAAAAATCATCTTATAGACACATCCTTTTAAATGGAAAATGTAGAACACTAAAACCAACACTAAACCGATAGAGGCGATGGGCGGGTCATAAGAATCACTTCCAATGTCGTGTAACGGGATGCAAGGATGAAGGGAGCTGGCAAAGAGGCCAAACTTGCTCGTAAAATTAATACAAGCGAGGAACTACCAAGCCATGGGCTTACTGGCTATCACATCAGATAAGGCAGAGATGGAATAATGCTGAAAGATTTCGGATGTAAAAAAGTGGGACTTTGGGATAAGATACTTTGGATGAAAAGTTTGCTGAAATTAACGGTACCTAAGACCAAAGCCAAATATTCCTACAACTTACAACGACAGAAACTTCGAGAAGTTTAAACCAAAATCTCCCCTAATCTAGGTTAGAAAGTAAGATCATTTTTCTATTTTAAGTAGATCATAAACTATTTCCAAAGATGAAGCCAAGAATTGAGATTCTACGGGGATGGCGCTAGAGAATGCAAGAAAAACGATTCACTTTCCAATTCACTTAACCATATAATGAAGAAGTTCGTGCCAGATCAAAGACACAGGATACTATGAAATAACATAAATAGTATTACATACAACACGAATCACAACACTCATTCACAAAATCATTCCTTCCCCTTTACATCAACTGGATGTAAATGTCCCCGACTAGCTATCTGCCGGAATGGGGTTAGAGTCCCGCTGAAGCTCAATAACTTCTAATAGTGTCTGCAACCTCACCATCCTTGTGGGATAAACAAAGGGATTTGGGGGAGGCTATAGGTCTACATGGGGAATCGTCAGTAGTCATTGCCTGGCCCTCCCTGGTTCTAGCTTGGGTGCAGAACGGCCTTGGACGCTGATCATATATATATATATATATATATATATAAATGGTTCGTCTCTAAGGCGTTGTCATTGTCCCTTGCCTCGGCTAGTCATGAGTGACCTTTAAACCTTAAAATGAAATAATACTACTAACCAAATTCCAGTAAAACTCGATTACAGAGTTGAATAGTAACACATTCCGCTAACAAAAACAACTATTTTCAGTTCAACAAGTGAAATTAATATCACAGGAGAAATAGCCCTAAAGAATAGCATTATTAATCATTAATCGTTTACACATTGATGCTGATGTTATAATTAGCAGTACACTGACTATCATTTATATCAAACATAAAAAGTTCTCTAATACAACCTCTGGCGGTGAAGATAATAAATGAGCTTGTCAATTTTATCAAATATATCTATAATGTATAAGCAAATGTCTTTAAAGATCAACCTTGATTTATCGTTCTTGATATTATCCACCTAGGATTTCATCACAAACGTTCATCAAACAGGGGTTTACTTAACATTCTTAACAAAAAATAATGTGACCATCACAAAGTCAGCATAATTAAGTTGCTCGGGTGCAGTCTCAATACACTAGATAGCTACTTTCAATGCAGATTTTAGAAAACACCTTGTCAAATTGATGATAGACATGACAGGAATCAGGCATCTTGCTTTAAGATTACGTCCCAAATACGGTGGGGCAATTAAGACACGCCTCTACTTTGAATTCATCATCTCAAGATGAGAAAATGGCGTGCACAATTTGATGATCGCCTTTTAAAACAATATCGATGAAGTGTGTGAATAGATTATGATAACAATAATCTTTCATGTTTAGCCAGGATATAATCAGGAATCACATAGTGGAGGGTAAAGCCTATACCTTAATATTATTATAATAATTATTACTAGCTAAGCTACAATCCTAGTTGAAAAAGTAAGATAGTCTAAGTCCAAGGGCACCAATAGGAAAAATAGCAAATAGACTAGGCCACACATTCTATAAATGTTGTTGTATGTGGAGTGAGTACAGCCTGGATTATACAATGTAAATGGACTATCACCCGGCCAGTCAGCAACTCTTGTCTTACTTTATCGAAACAACAACCATCTGTCCAGTAACTTTTCCCTTTGTAGATAAGAATGGTACTATCATAAGCATTATTGTCATTCACTGTGTTTATACACTTTTAATGAGCAAGTCGATTGGACAAAGAATGTTTCACAAAAGGGAATGCCTTTATATAGAAAGAAAAAGAAAAGCAAATAATAATCATAATAATAATAATAATAATAATAATAAAAATAACACTTAACCTGCTATTGCATGAGAAACCAAATAATTTTCCTTTTGATAAAGAGCCAGAGTAGTGGCGCATTCTCTCATAACAAAAGAAGAATAGGAAACGAAAAGTAAATGAAAATTAAGGGAATATTGAATTAAATTAACTTTAAAGACAATAACGAGAAAATGTAACTTTATATAAATTGTGGTTAAAACCAAGCTTCACATCACTCTTACTAATAACTGACTTTCCAAACTATTCGCTACCATGGTTACTTA
>NC_090757.1:61683924-61686424 GCF_036898095.1 Palaemon carinicauda | reverse complement strand
CATATTTATATATGGCCAGTCTCTACGGCAATGTTATTATCCCTTGCCTCTGACATTCATGACGACCTTTAAACCCTTTAAAATGCAAAGACGTGAGTCATATCAAATAATCTAATCTACCTGGACAAAGGTAGTCTAGTTTATTCTCTCTCTCTCTCTCTCTCTCTCTCTCTCTCTCTCTCTCTCTCTCTATATATATATATATATATATATATATTTATATATATATATATCATAAAATGTTTTTTTTTCTAAAGAGTACTTGCCCTCATTCTTCGTCCTTCACCATCTTCCCTATTTAAAAGAGAACAAATGTGTGGCCATATATAAATATATACATACATACATATACAGTAAATATATATATATATATATATATATACACACACATTTCTTTCCGGTCACTCAGAGTAGTATTGCCACTCGTAGGCCTATAACTCTCCCCGTCCCTCTGTTAGGGAGAGAGGGTGTAGTCATACCCTGGTGAGAGGAGGTACCCCCGGGTGATACACTGTGTGCGTATGTGCATATCTATCTAAATACTTGGTCGTCATTTTTGACGGGTAGCGTACACAAGTATAAAATAATGATGTTCCTCTCTCAAATTGCTGCCAAACTCTTAGGTTTGTAATTTATTTTGAAATATGTTTTAAATAAATCAGTGTAAGATTATATATATTTTTATCAACCGTCTTATAATTATAAATTTTATCATTTATATCGAAATGGAGGCTCTTCTTTACTTTCCCCAATTTTTCATTTTCTATTTTACAAAAAAAAAAAGAAGAAGAAGAAGAAGAAGAAGAAGATGAAGAAGAAGAAGAAGAAGAAGAAATAATATTTTGAGTTCCATTAATATCCAATAAAAAACTGGCCTCTGGCACATTCGCCTCCAAGACCAACTTAATGAAAAACACCACCATTAGCATATCAGGTTCAAATTTTAAGCCGATTTCTTCCCTCAAAACTTGAGGCCGTAAGTGGATGTGGGGAATTTCCCTTGGAGCACATAATAATATAACCAATGTCCCTAATTACTTCCCAAAACTCCTAAGCAATATAAGCTTTGTTTCCCCAGGCCATCTATATTCAAGGGATTATTATTAGGTTCAAAGAGGTAGCGCATTCCGGTAAAACACTATTGGGAGTTTAGGTTATTTTCTTCCAAATTCTGTTTTGTATGTTTCTTTCACGTTTCATGTCCTTTTCCCGGTTTGACAAGAGTTTTCCCCCTGCCTTTATACGAATTAGTTCATTTCAACCAAAACTACACCAGTACCTCTTAAACAATGTGAGAAATTTGTACCAAGTAAAAGTTGAATTAGTACCTTAAGAATTTGGACAGAGTATTTTATCATCAAAATTTAAACCCTTAGAGTGAAAACCTTGAGTTTTTTTAGTTCGTGTTTTTTTTTTAAGCAAAATATTCCATTTGGCTTAATTTACGTATTAAAGTGTCAAAACCTTTTTATTCATCATTTTCATGCATTATATATTATGTTCAACTCTCATATCCTCTTTGCTTTTAATAAACGTGTAAGGATTTCGTGTTTCTATTATTATTTTTTTTTTCACAAGTTTTGCGTCACTGTCTTGTTCTCTTTTTGGATTAATTTACATATTGAAATCATGATATTTGGTCACAGTTCTTTTTCCCCTAAAAACACAAGCGAAGTAATCGCACATTATTTACTAGTTTCGTGGACTTCTGAATAAGAAAAAAGACCACTCGCTTTTCTATTATCAATCTATAATTAATTTTTACTTGATTTACCCATAAGTCCAACCTACGTCATCTTTATTTGACTTAATCTATTCATTTTTATCTTACTTTACGTGACATTCCCCGTCTGGCAAACCGTACCTGTAGGAAGAAATGAAATTTCCAGGTGAAATCCATATTTAAAGACTAATCCGTCGATTTCATTCAGACGAAAACAGACTTATTATTTTACATTCAAGAATACTCATTTCGTTCTTTAACCAAGTACTTTATACTTTTCTCAGTGTCAATAGGAAACATTGTGGTAGCCTATTGGTAAAGTCCCTGCCTAGCGATCTATCGGACTGGAGTTCGAGATCCGCTCAAGCTCGATAGTTCCTAGTTGTCTGCAACCTCATCATCCTCGTTAGCCTAGGGATGGGGGTTTGAGGAGCCTATAGGTTTACCTGACGAGTCATCAGCAGCCACTACATGGCCCTCCCTGCACCTAACTTGTACGGAGAGGGGCCTTGGGCGCTGATGAAAGGTTACTCTTAGGCATTATCACTATCTCTATTCCTAATTACGTACAGTGAATGAATGTAATGTAGGCATATACGAACACTATTCCCCAACTACTTCACAAGGACCTCAAAAATACTGCAAACCTGATGATACGCAAAATCCCCAACAGTAACTATACAAACTATAATTACGAGGTAATATAAGGCATCTATGTGAAACTTCTGTCAGCGAAAGCTTGATTACCCAAAACTTTTAATTTGGTGTGGGTGGGTA
>NC_090757.1:61636424-61681424 GCF_036898095.1 Palaemon carinicauda | reverse complement strand
TCCCGAGATCGGTAAGAGAATCCTGACATTAAGTTATTTGAATATATACTATATATATATATATATATATGTATATATATAGTATATATATATATATATCAAATACATTAGATATGTAAATAATTCATTTTGACCCCCGGATACAGAGGATACAGCCCTTTGCAAGGACTACCCCCGTGAATATCACAGACGATTGTTCTAAGCCACAAATAACTGAAGCAAAGAGGCTGCTGAAATTCCATCAATTTGTGGAATATGAAGAGTAGTAAAAATAAGAGAAGAAAAGAAAATACTTCAAATGGGGAAGGTTTACTCACGGAAGCCAAGTGATAATTCAAAATTTTCTGAAAGAATGAGTAGGTAATAACATTTATATAAATTGAAAGTGTAGATAAAAAATTGTCCAAGTTTTACGCGAAATCAGGATGAAAAATTGAGACAAGACATGACACAAATCTGATGTCCTCGTTACATTTTTATTTCTAGACCGATCAGATTCATTTATCCTTCATAGTTTGTCATGTTGATATTATTAGGAAATGCTTTAAGCTGGCTAAATAATCCTTGCGACTAATTCAATGTCACTTTGTGTAAATATGTTTATTTAATAGCAGCATCCGCTTATCCGGACATTTAATAGTAAAGTGAACATCGGTAGGGCTTAAAACACATCTAAAAACAACGTATATTAAAAGGCTCGGGGAGAATTAAAAAAAAAAAACCACCTTTGGCCGTGTAAACCTTTCTTTCAGAAGCGTCCCACTCAGATTACAGATGTCTTGCACCAGCCAACCTTGAGCCCTTTCGCATTAAAACAGCGCCCGAAAGCCAAAAACACTGCATCAACAAGGGCGCAGTTGAAGTTTTATCCCATTCCCTTCCACACCCATTCTCATAATATTACCCCCAAGACCCACCCTGCCTTGGTTTGGTCTCCTCCAATGAAAGGGACGGCTGCCAAGGGGCGTTTTCATATGTCACTTCGAAGATAAAGATTCCTCTTTTTCCGTTCGCTACTGCAATAAAGGATTTTCTTTAGTCGGACCTTCAAAAAACTTATAACAATCTCAGCAGTTTCTGGTGAATAATGATATCGATTTAAAGCCAATTTTCTCGACTTATGTTTTAACGACATAATGATATACCGGTGTCTTCTTCAGTTTCAGAATTTTAGCAAAATCATCAGTTCTTTTCTAATTTTATCTAACGTTTGTTTGTTTGTTTTTTAAATTTCAGAATTCCATTTACCAGGTTCCATGGCGCTTTGTTTTATTTGCCACTTTCTTTTAAGTTTCAGATTTTTCAAAATAAAATCAGTTCTTTTTCCAGTTTTATTTACTAATTTCTTTAGTTTCAAAATGTTAGCAAAACTACCAGTTCTTTCCCATAGTTTTAATTACTTATTTCCTTGGCGTTTCAGAACGTAACCAAAATCATCACCCTTTTTCCATATTTTTATCTAAGTTTCTTTAGAGTTTCAGAATTTTTGCAACATTGTCAGTTCTTTTCCATATATTAGTTTCTTTGGAGTTTCATAATTTTAGCAAAATTATAAGATCTTTTATATGTTTCTATTTACCAGTTTCTTTGGAGTTTCAGAACTTTATCAAAATCATCCGGGTTTCAGAATTTTTGTAAAATTATCAGTTCTTTTCCGGAGTTTTAATTACCAGTTTCTTTGGAGTTTCAGAATTCCTCCAAAATTATAATTTCTTATCCATAGTTTTGTATACTATTTTCTTTGGAGTTTCAGAATTTTAGCAAAATCACCGGTTCTTCTCCAAAGTTTTATTTACCAGTTTCTTTGGAGTTTCAGAATTAAGAAAATCATCAGTTCTTTTCCATAGTTTTATTCACCAGTTCTTTTATGAGTTTTATTTACTAGTTTCTTTGGAGTTTCATAATTTTTGCAAAATCATCAGTTCATTTACATAGTTTTATCTACCAGTTTCTTTGGATTTTCAGAATGTGAGAAAATCTACCATTTCTTTTTCACAGGTTTATTTACTAGTTTCTTTGGAGTTTCAGAATTTTATCGAAATTATCAGTTCTTTTTCAGTTTGATTTACTAGTTTCTTTAGTTTCAGAATTTTACAAAATCATCTGTTCATCTA
Organism: Palaemon carinicauda; assembly: GCF_036898095.1. Taxonomy (NCBI): domain Eukaryota; kingdom Metazoa; phylum Arthropoda; class Malacostraca; order Decapoda; family Palaemonidae; genus Palaemon; species Palaemon carinicauda. The sequence continues at coordinate 61,679,310 of NC_090757.1, read as the reverse complement.
CCTTTTGTAATAAAGAGCAAGTGTCTGGATATATATATATATATATATATATACACACACATATATATATATATATATATATTTCCGACGTAACTTCTCGGTCTCCCCGTGCCTTCGGTAGCGAAAAAAAGTTATACCCAGGTGGGAAGGGTTGAATTTGTGAGCGTGCATGTGCGGACATGGATAAATAATAAACCGTCCTTTTTAACGGGTCTCGTACACTAGTTTTAAAGAAGGAAAAACTCAATCTTGTAAGCTTCTATCATAAAAGAAAAAAAAATGACAGTTCTCATTCGTGAGGGTACACTCGGGAACACTATTCCATCTTATTTCTTTCTATTCCTCTTCTTTTTTTAAAATGTTACTACTGTTCTTAAACTATTCTATTTTAATTGTTCATTACTTGCAATGAAGTTTATTCATTTTTGTTTCATTTCCTCACCGGGCTATTTTTTCTCTGTTGGAGCCTTTGGGCTTATAGCATCCTGCTTTTCCAAATAAGACTGCAACTTGGCTAAATACTACTACTACTAATAATAATAATAATAATAATAATATTAAAAATAATAATAATAATAACAACACCTGTGTATAGTCAGCAGTCAAACAACGGTCACAATTAGCTGTCTCCTCTTGAAACGGAGACTGAAACCAGTTTGTTTTCACGAATCTCAATGCATTAATAAGTGAAGTTCTACAGTAGCCTACATGGATCTGGTATCACTGGCCATTTTGCAATAAATGTTTAAAGGTCACTCATGTATGGTAGAGGCAAGGGATAGTGACAATGCCCTAAAGACTGGTCATATATAGGTATGACGAACGCCCAAGTACCTTCTCACCCCAGGCTAGGACCAGGGAGGGACAGGCAATGGCTGCTCCCCCAACCCCTCCTTAGCCTACAAGGATAGAAATGTTACACAACTACAAGAAACTATAGAGCTTGAGCCGGTCTCGATCCCAGTCCCGCAGAACGCAAGGCTGGGACCTTTCCAATAGGCTACTTCAGGGGTACTGAATTTAATGTTGTCTAGAGAGCTAACCCAACTATAGTCAATTCTTTTTAGCGAGGCAGATTTTCACCAAATCGCAGGGGATGCCCTTTTAGCTCGGAAACGTTTCCTGATCGCTGATTGGTTGGACAAGATCATTCTAACCAGTCAGGTATCAGGAAACTTTTTTCCGAGCAAAAGGGCACCGCTGCGAGTCAGTGCAAATGCGCCTAATTAAAAAAATTGAATATAGTGGTTTTTTTTTTCTTAATCGTAAATGAATGATTACCACGGGGATAGGCTTATAAGAATTTACTAAAGATGTTTAATGTGATATACAATAAAGCAATCTGACCCACAAGTTTCACTAAACATAATAATGACCAAAAGTGGAAAAGTTACAGTAACATTGTACACAACACGCGAGACCTACATATGCCACGAGCCACTGGGCTACACTTCGCCTTGGGTGTATCCCCCCCCCCCCCCCCCCCACCACCACTTGTAATTATTGAAACTATTTTCAGTGACCCAAAGAGCCCACTTCCTCGATTTCCAGTGGTTCCGAACCCGGCCAAGGACACATAACGGCTCGCCCGGATTGTATCTGGAGAGCTAATTACGCGAACCATAACTCTCATTTGTCAGAGAGAGAGAGAGAGAGAGAGAGAGAGAGAGAGAGAGACTACGTTAACATTTGGATACATTATTCCCGCTACTTATCTAGACCAAGTCTTTCTATCTTAGAGAATGCTTACCACCTAAAAAATCGTGGTTAAAAAGACAAGAGGCGAAATGAAAATTTAAATAAAGATTAATCAGGAGTAAAAGGAAACTTGATAATTTACGCAATAATAAAAAAAAGATTCAACTAACAATTTGTTTTACTATTGTGTATCTTAAATACACAATAACTCGCTGCAAAGTGTTTGAAGTAAAAAGAAAAAAAAATAACAAGAGAACATTTTCACAAACTATCACATCTATCAGAAAGCATACAAAGGCACTCACACATTCAACACAGAAATATATGATGCACTTACAATTTAGGTAATGAACCGTAAACACGAATAGACACGCATGTCTGCATATACTGTATATATACCTGCGCACCATGACACAAATCTCTCAGTATTTGCAAATAAATCTCCCTTATATAATGAAGAACAAGTGTGTGGCTTTATATATATACATATATATATATATATATATATACTGTATATATATATATATATATATATATATATAGTCAATCTGAGCAGCATTGCTGTCCCTCGGGTAGAAGAAAGGGAGTAGTCATACCCTAGTGAGAAAGGTTGCAGTCAAAACATGGTGGGATAAGTTGAATCTGTGCGTGTGTGTGTATCTAAATATTTAGCCATTATTATGAAGGGTGTACACAATTTATATAACAGTACCTAATATAATTTCTTTTTCCTATTACGGTCGTTTTTTCAACTTCATAATCGTACCCAAAACCAAAAGAATAAAAAAAAAGATTTCGGGGGAGAACTCTCCCCCTCAATGGTATAATGAAACTTAAATATTCAGCTTCAAGCCTCATTAAATCTATTAAATTATTCAAATGACTTTGCACATCTTGCAGCAAGAGTAAAGAGCAGCCTTTCTTTTTCTTTCTTTTGGGGAGAGAGAGAGAGAGAGAGAGAGAGAGAGAGAGAGAGAGAGAAATATTTGCCTTCTCTCATAAGCCTTATCTAATCTTTATTCTTTTAAAACCTCTTTATTAGAGAGAGAGAGAGAGAGCGAGAGAGAGAGAGAGAGAGAGAGAGAGAGAGAGAGAGTAATATTTGCCATCTTTCATAATCCTTACCTAATCTTTCTTCCATTAACCCTCTTAATTGGGAGAGAGAGAGAGAGAGAGAGAGAGAGAGAGAGAGAGAAAGAGAGAGAGAGAGAGAAATATTTGCCTTCTCTCATAAGCCTTATCTAATCTTTATTCTTTTAAAACCTCTTTATTAGAGAGAGAGAGAGGGAGAGAGGGAGAGGGAGAGAGAGAGAGAGAGAGAGAGAGAGAGAGTAATATTTGCCATCTTTCATAATCCTTACCTAATCTTTCTTCCATTTAACCCTCTTAATTGGGAGAGAGAGAGAGAGAGAGAGAGAGAGAGAGAGAAATATTTGCCTTCTCTCATAAGCCTTATCTAATCTTTATTCTTTTAAAACCTCTTTATTAGAGAGAGAGAGAGAGAGAGGGAGGGAGAGAGAGAGAGAGAGAGAGAGAGAGAGAGAGAGAGTAATATTTGCCATCTTTCATAATCCTTACCTAATCTTTCTTCCATTTAACCCTCTTAATTGGGAGAGAGAGAGAGAGAGAGAGAGAGAGAGAGAGAAATATTTGCCTTCTCTCATAAGCCTTATCTAATCTTTATTCTTTTAAAACCTCTTTAATAGAGAGAGAGAGAGAGAGAGAGAGAGAGAGAGAGAGAGAGAGAGAGAGTAATATTTGCCATCTTTCATAATCCTTACCTAATCTTTCTTCCATTTAAATCTCTTAATGGGAGAGAGAGAGAGAGAGAGAGAGAGAGAGAGAGAGATCATCACAATCCAACAAAGCTTATCTGTTCTTAACAGAATCATCCTACGCGTACCTGTAATGGGGGAGTGTATGCATTCCACGGGACATTTATTTTAAATCCATAAACACGACACTCGTAATACCAAAAGGGATTTAAACTAAATAGGATTAGAGCTGCCACAGTTGTGGGCAGCTCTATCACTGCGAATCCAAATAGGGAAAGGGACAAGCCATGATATATAACCAACTGGTTTCGTACTTTATTTGCATCACAAACAAGAAAAATGTTACTACATTTTATGCTTCGGAAACTCAAACAAAATACTTTTTACAAGTGGAAACACGCTTTTTATTTACATTGTAAGAGAGAAAGAGAAAACAATGTCATGGCTGAATTTAAAGCAAAACATATCCCTTGCCACACTAACAGGTTTCGCAAGACAGGAATATTTTTCATGTTGTTTGCCTCGAGCTGAATAAAAGCTAATAAGATAACTTCATACATATAAGGGTTCTCTCTCTCTCTCTCTCTCTCTCTCTCTCTCTCTCTCTCTCTCTCTCAAAAGGCCTTTGCCTCCATAAAGGAGATATACTCGCTTTGGTAACCAATCGGTGGCCATTTTATCCTCTCGCAAAATAATCAACGCAGAAAAATAAAATTAAAAAATTCATCCAAAGCGCTTCACAGCATGTATAATACATTTTTTCCGTGAAAGTAATCAATTTATCTTCATTGTGACAATTAATTACCAATATTTACAATTCTTTGATATTGGCTTAAACATACCGTTCCGATACGCTTAGTGAGGAGCCTACACATACCCTAAACAAATGTTAATGGGTTTATTGGATTTCATATAAAAAAAATAAAAAGAAGTATTAGCCTCGCCTTGACATCAACCACAAATGCAGCCGTTTATATTCTGCTGTAGGACAGAAGCTTCAGGAAGGTCAATTCATGTCTTGGGTTTGGGTAATTTTCATTACCACGCTGGCCACTGCAGATTGGTGATGGTGGGAGATTTTCGTCTGATCGCTTACAGAAAACCAACCTAGTATGGGTGGCACTGAGTAATACAGCCTTGCTGATCATGGCAATACGCAACACCTTTCACCCCGTTAAGGTATCGCCTCATTTTGGTGTAAATTAATTAATTTTGCAAATAACCAAGGGAATTGAATAACTTTAGAATGTTAAGAAAATTTCATAATCTAGAACAATGGACTGTTCTCGTCATTCAAATCGATAGTAGTTCTATGTTTCTACGAGACAAAAAGTATTATTATTTTGGTATTACATTAAATTAAATTATTGAACTTTTATTATGCAATCTCGCATGGTCGTGGCATCAAATCTCCATAATGTTATATATAGCATTGGACCAATACCCTTCTTACTAGGACTATCCTATAAATATGATAGAAATATTACAGGTTTGATAAATTAATGTTAGCAACACTAACTACCACATCCAATGGCAGAAGACCAGTGGGGGAAAAAAAAAAAATCGACCCCAACACGTCAGCGATATAAAAGGATTTCCGGCCTTTACAAACCCCTTGTCCTTCTGCAATTTCCTGCGGGTCAAGCCACGGCGAAATTTCATGAATGAAAATTTTATTCATGAATACCACACAAAGAAAGACTTCGTTTTTGTTTCCTTCCCTTCGATAAATCATATACATTCAAGACTTGTACAAAAGGCCACCTACAACCAAATAAAAATATACTCCGAAAACACACAAGAAACCAAAAATCACTAAATAAGAAATGATAATGAAATACATATATTCATCAAACTACTACGTTCGTTAAAGTCTCGGAAGAGTAAACGGGTGGAGCAAAACATCTACAGAAGGCTTAGCTGATTGATGAATTGGTTTCTGTAAAGTGGCGTGACGAAAGATAAAAAAAATAAGGAAGAAGGAAATTAAAACTGGGTAGTGCCATAGCCTCTGTACAATGTATAGTCTTTCATTTTATTGGCTTGGAATACTCTTGTTTGAAGGTACACTCGGGCATACTATTCTATTTATTTCCATATTTCCTTTCTTCACTGGGCTATTTTCCCTCTTGGAACCCCTGTGCTTACAGCATCCTGCTTTTCCAACTAGGATTGTAGCTTAGCAAGTAGTAATAACAATAATACATAGTCGTCAAGCTTAACAATTTGGTGACTGTTAAATTCCATATAATAAACGTGCTGTGGTGGATCAATAACAACAAAACATGCAGCCTTTCCTAGTCCCTTGCAGGACAAAGGCCTCAGACATGTCCTCAGTCACTTCTGGAATTTGCTAATTTTCATCACCACGCTGACCACTATGGTTTAGTTACGGTGGGGGACTTCCGTTTATCTAAAAGCAAACCAACCGAGTATGGGCTGGGCATGCCGGCCGTGAGAGGGCTATGACGTAATAGCCTGCGTCGGTTGGTCCAAGCGACAAGCGTTCAAACTCAGTCTGCAATCTGTCTTCATCCGAGCAATAGCCTCTGGCGATGCTCCCTTTGTGATTTGTGATTTATCCTCTAATATTGGATTTCATGCTGGGTATTATGCAAGGTAAAAGTTACATATAGTTTACTTATTGGATTTACGGTAGTAAAATAATTTTTTTTTTTATTTTATAACTGCTTTACCGATCGGTTTATATACAAAAGCAGGTAATTCCAGCTAGGTATGTTTGAATATCTTGGGCAAATACCGTAATCTAAACTTATTGCATTTCTACTTCACTTGTTATATAGTCATTCATAACAAGATCTGCCATGAGAGGAACAGGATGTAAGGTAGTTTTACACTGTGATGAAGTTTTAAACTGGGATGTGATAAGATTTTAAATTTACCGTCACTGTTTTGTATCTCGTGTGGCCGTACGATAACGCGACGGTGTTTTTAATAATATAAAGGCAAAAAGCATAGGCAACAAATTTCTCATCATAATTCAACTCAATTTATTTTGTTTGATCGGTTACTAGTATTCTAAAGTTTGGATGAGGAATGTTTTCTCAAGAATTATATAATAATAACATTATCTGCCATAAAAGCAACAGGACGTAAGCAGGGTGACGAGATTCTGAAAATTTAAATACGGGACGCGTAAATCAATGGCGTAAGAAAACTTTTTTCGATGGGGGGGGTGCGTTTGAAATGGCACTCTTGCATTTTCTGCGTATCTGACAGTAAATTGCAACATAAAAGAAAAAAAATGCAATTTAGGACGATTTTCATATGACCAATTGAAATTTTTACACAACGACTATCAACACCGGTAGGTCTACTTGATTAATTTACCAAAAACATACTGACGATGTTGATTTTTTGCTATAAACTCAATCACAATATCTATCAAGTCAAGGCTATCGCTTTTCTAAGCATACTATGTTTTTTCTTAGGATTTAGTATAGCTATAATTTGTTCGTCGGTTCCAATTTTATCGTCAAATCTTTAACGGCTTTCACATTTTTAACGGCTTTCACATAAGACAATTATCTAATGTTTTAATTGATATTCAGTAATACTGCATTGGTTATAAATAAATCAAGGCTTCTAAAGTGCTTTTGTATTAGCAAAATACAGACAGACAGACAGACACACACACACACACACACACACACACACATATATATATATATATATATATTACTTAGGCATGTTACTCACCATTCATAATGAATAGGCAATGTCTTGGTGGCGTTCAAAACTGGAAGATAGCTTTTCTCCTGACGAACTGTCCTGCAGTTAGTTTTCAGAATAAAATTTAATTTCTGATGGAGCGTGTAAGCTTCACGATTTAGTCTGCTTTGAATATGACATGACTTTCGTCGAGAACTAATGTCAATCTGACTGCAAAAAGTGGATATGTAAACTTCACCGAAACAGTGGAGGGCATGCAAGATCGGCCATGAAGTTCTGTGAAGCATTGTGAAAAATAATTTGTGTATCTAAAAATTAATCGTAAATTTCATCTTTACATTTTCAAGAATCTAAAACCTTCATTTTTCAATTTTTGTCAAATAGTTTGGGATTTTCCAAATATTTCGGCATCAACATTTACATCATCATAGCCTATATATATATTAAAGTGTAATTCAATCAGCCAGTGTAGTCCTGAAGAATCGAAACACGTGTCGACACCAAATAATATATGGTGAAACTTTAATGTAATATCCTGTTATTCTGAAGATTATCTGCAGGACAGTTTTTCCGAAGAGAAGCTATCTTCCAGTTATGAAATCCATCAAGACATTGCCTATAAATTCTAAACGTAGAATAACATGCCCAAGTAGTAATATATATATATATATATATATATATATATATATATATATATATATATATATATATATATTAGTGATAGGACGAGTACTCGGAATCGAGAATCGAAAATGGAACTTTTTCTGGTATCAGAAACGGAGAATTTACATTGAATTTCCTATTCTGAAAACGATTCTTTGGAATTCGTAGGCTATGTTTGCAACTTAACGAGGTGAAAAATGTGTTGCTATATTATTATCATTACAGTATCAGGACAATGAGGTGAAAATATACATTATTATTATTATAATTATTATTATTATTATCATAATTATTATTAGTGTTATTATTTCAACCTGTTAATAAAGGTGAAAAAATAATGCTCTGCCCTAGTCCAGGTCAATACTTAATGAATTTATGAAGTAACATAAATGTATAAAAACAGAAATGACTATTTCAACAGGTTTGTAGCAAGATTTATTTTATTTAGAAAAGCACCATACCTGTTATTAGAAGAACGTAGGTAGTCGATATTGTTAAAGGAACAGGAAAAAAAAAATAAAAATAAATGAGGGGAAGTATGTTAGCAATAGAGAACTCGGTAAAGACGCAGGCCGTGACATCATAAGTCTGAGACCCAGGCCTTCTATATTGCGACGGCAGTGGTATGGGTGACCTTGACTAGTAGAGCTTTACTGATCATGGCAATACACAAACTCTTTTACCACGTCAAGTCATTCCCACTCAGAAAGGGTGTGTTAATAATGGTGTAAATTTTTAAACAGTATTGGTTATAAAAACAATTCAGAAATTTCCATTCGTTTTTCAACGTTTCAAGGGAGAAGGTATTAATAAATATTTGGATACAAAAATGTCCAAAGTAGTTATGGCCATTAAATTTCGTGAGCGGTAACGGTCTGATAGCTGATGTCATGTTGTGGTGGCCTATAGGAAACGTCCCTGCCTAGCGTGCTATCGGACTGGGATTCGAAACCAGATCAAACTTGAGCAGCCCAGTTCATAGCTTGACTGGAGAGGGGATGGGCGATGATCATATGCATACATGGCCAGTCTCTGGAACATTGTCCTACTAGCTAGTGCAATATTACTGTCTCTTGCTTCTGCCATTCATGAGTGGCCTTTAAACAGGATGGGGTGAAGGATTCGCTTCTTTGGTTGAATAGAAAAGTGGTCAAATTATCATAAAAAAGAAGTAATTTTCTGTCCACAACAGAAACGAGCCTTCGATATGAATATTGCATGAATAAAATTATAGGAAAAAATAAGATGAAATTTCACGATAAATAAGAAAACATAAATAATTCCCACTTTATTTCTCTCAGACATGAAAAACCTAAGACGAAAAAATTACCTGCAATAAATTAAATGTTATATAACAATTCAATGGCACTTTCCATTCCGATAACAATACATGATAAAAAGAAAGAAAAAAAGATAGCGATATCTCAGGTGTATTCGATAGAATCAGTAACAAACATCCCGTTTACTTTAGTTCACATTTCAAAGAGCATCGTTCGAAGGTCAATGAGTATTCCCAAGGGTCAGGACGATACAATCTGGTAATGGCATTTGGCTCCATCAATATTACTCGTTTTTCAGTCTCTTTCAAAGAATTTTTACTTTTTAAGACTCGCTTTACACGAGAGGATTATTTCCGCACGGGAAAATTTTCGCTCGTTAGGAGGCATCTTTTTACACGAGCGGATTTTCACCAAGCGGCCTTGTAGCCTATATAAGCCGCTACATTAGAACCACGCGGCAAGTAAATTACTGCCTCTCGGAAATTCTTCGGAGCGGCAGCGTGAGAACGGCCTCATTAACCTTCGTTGATTTCTAATAAGCATGCACAAAACGACGCTGCATCAAACCGTTCGTGTGAATCTCAAATTTCATAGTTGCCTACAAATTCTTCTTGGGTTTAGGGGTATTTTCTTCATTCATAACACAAGATGGCTTGCGCATTATTCCCTTTTTTTCAGAAATAACATTAATGACCAACATTGCAAATGAAATATATCATATCTATTAAAACATATAACACTAAACATGGCATCAATTCCTTCTATGGACAAATTAACAATATAATTATACTTTATTTGTATCAGAACAAAATGGTGTAATGGGAAAAGTGTAACAGTAATGTCTGAAAGATCAAAGTTATAAGCATACTTTTCCTTGAAGCTAAGGTTTACCGAGCAATCCCGTAGTATACGATATATATATATATATACATATATATATATATATATATATATATATATATATATATATATATATATATATATATATATGTTGAATTCGCTAACAAGAAGCTCTAGAATGCGCACACACACACACACACACACACACATATATATATATATATATATATATATATATTATACAGTATATACACACACATATATATCATCATCATCTCTAACGCCTATTCACGGAAAAGGCCTCAGTTAGATTTCGCCGGTCATCTCTATCTTAAGCTTTTAAATCAATACTTCTCCATTCATCATCTCCTACTTCACGCTTCATAGTCCTCAGCCATGTAGGCCTGACTCTTCCAACTCTTCTAGTGCCTTGTGTAGCCTAGTTGAAAGTTTGGTGAACTAATTTCTCCCCACCATGACCTCATCTACATTATGGCACTTGAGTAATCTCTCTTATAGATTCATTTCAAATCCTGTCTTGCCATTTAACTCCCAAAATTCTCCTGAAGACTTTATTCTCAAATACACAAAATCTGATGGATATTGTTTTATTGCCATATATATATATATATTATATATATACATACATATATATATATTATGTATATATACATACATACATATTATATATATATATACTATATATATATATATATATATATATATATATATAATTACAATTATACGAACAGTAGACTTGTTTTCAAAAACGTAAACTCCTCGTCATAGTTTATATATCAAATAAAACATTTCTCTATCGTTATAAGTAAAATAAAAAAATTAACCTTTTACTTTGAAAGGATTAAAACTGTAGTTTACCAGGAAAAAAAAAAAGTTGTAGCGGTCTCGCTTCCCCATTTATTGTCTGAACATACTACCGGTACCGCTGGTTCTAATGCATTTTTCCCCCTTGGGGGCTTTTGGCCTACTGTGCACTTTAACAGAAAAGCTTTTGTTCATAGTCTCCTTGCCTTGGGGAATCTGTCACGAACTAGCTCTGCCTATTATTGCAGATCGATCAGCACTCTTCGACAGTAGGAGCAAGCAAGCAAATCTCTCTCTCTCTCTCTCTCTCTCTCTCTCTCTCTCTCTCTCTCTCAAACACCAACAACATTAACAACAACTGGAGGGTACATAGTAGAGAGCATGCTTTCGCCACACCAAGCAGTTATTTTGCTCTTAACTCCACTGCGTACTTGTACTTAGATCTATTTTCTTCATAAGCTGATGGTGTTGTCTTTGGGTTATACGCCACATGTCCAAGTTTCGTTAAAATAGGTTCCGTAGTTTTGGGTTATGTTATTCATAAACAAAAATCAAGCCGTCTTGTTTTGCTCTTAACTCCACTGCGTACTTGTACTTAGATGTGCTTTCTTCTAAATCTAAAAGATTTGTTCTTGGGTCATACCACACATGTTTACCAAATTCCGTTGAAATTGGTTCAATACTTTTTTCATAACGTTGCTCAAATAAAAAAATAACAAAATATTTGCTATTTATTTCACATTGCGAATACTTTCCAAGTACTGCTGTGTACTTGTACTTTGATGTACTTCATACCCAACATGACTACCTAGTTTAGTAAAAAACGGTACAGTAGTTTTTGTGTAAAGTTGCTTACAAATAAACAAACAAATCAATAAAAAAAGAAACAGAAAGGGGTAAATACATAACCTTCGAGGCAACAACAAATGCAGTCACTTCTAGTCCACTGCAGGACAAAAGCCTCACACATGTCATGATTCATATCTGAGGTTTGGCTAGTTTTCATCACCACGCTGCCCACTGCGGATTGATGATGGTGGGAGACTTTCGTTTGATCGCTTACAACGCTCCATCCTATTATGGGTGGCCCAGACTAGTACAGCTTTGCTAATCATTGCGATACGCAAACCCTTTCACCACGTTAAGCTATCCCAACTCACTCGCATATATAACTATTCAAATACAGCTTTTCCAAATGAGTTTTAATATCCGTAAAGCCACCTCCCCCACGTAAACCATCCCTCTTTAACTTGTACAATTATCAACTGCAATCCCTTCCTCACTGGGCTATTTCCCCTTTTGGGGCCCCAGGGCTTATTGCATCCTGGTTTTCCAACTAGGGTAGTAGCTTAGCATTTCATAATAATAATAATAATAATAATAATAATAATAATAATAATAAACAATGTGTCTAACAAGAATAAGCAGAATCAAACTGACTTGCTAAACAAGAGATCAAATCAACAGCTCAGCCAATTGTTATTGGCAGGCAATCGTTACACAAACGTACAATAAACTGCTATAGAAAACGACAATTAAATCACTAGCTTTCAAAATGGATGAATCAATCGACTGAATTCCAAAAAAGATTCAGCCAACCAGCTGCAAACACGGTGTATGATATTCATCCAACCAAAGCAGAGATTATTACATTCTAACGAAGAGCTCCAGCAGGAGGAGGTAGCGCCGTCAGAGCATGCATTGCTTAATTATGGGTCTTTGCACCGTTTCTTTGGACCCTAACTGTAATTACTTTATATCCTTCTCATTTAGGCTACCTCTGTTCCCACTTCCTTCCTTTCTTATTCTTTTTCAGTCTTTTCTAACTTTTAACTCGTAGTGTAACAAGGTTTTTACTTTAATAAATTAAAACCAATTGGGTGGTGAATGGCATAACAGACCCCAGCGACTAGTTATTAATCCCAAATTGAACAATAATCCTAGATGAGAGAGAGAGAGAGAGAGAGAGAGAGAGAGAGAGAGAGAGGTAAATAATTTCCCTTCGCGATCCAGACAATAAAATTGAAGTAGGTAAATCCAAAATTCAATACCAATCTAGATATGAGAGAGAGAGAGAGAGAGAGAGAGAGAGAGAGAGATTTTAGTTCCTCTTCAAGATCCAAAGGATAAAACCAAGAAGAGATTAACTCCCCGTGATATCCACCATATCAAACATTAAAGGTTTAAAGGTCGCTCATGAATGGCAGAGGCAAGGGACAGTGACATTGCCCTAGCAAGAAGGACATTGCCCTAGAGACTGACGATATTTATCATATGATCAGCGCCCAACCCCGCTCTCCATCCAAGCTAGGACCAAGGAGGGCCAGCCAATGGCTGCTGATGACTCGGCAGATAGACCTATAAGCTCCCCCAAACCTCCCAAAACCTTAGCTCACAAGGATGGTAGGGTTGCAGACGCTAGAGGCACAAACGAGTCTGAGCGGGATTCGAACCTCCGTCTGGCAAATACCAGGCAGAGACGTTACCAATCACAATTCGAGTGAAAGCGAATGAAGGGAATCAGAAACAATTGTAGTCCTCAGGTCTGTTATCCCCCTTCTCTTGCCTCGCCCGTTAACAATAAGAATCTGGGTAGCTTTAACATTCCATTCGTTTGCTATACAATTTTCCACGGATGCTGCCAAAGGAGAAATAAATCCTTCAGCAGGATATGGCTGGCCTTGACGCAATTTTGGGAAGGGTGATCTCAAATCAATCTCTTTGGGGCAAAAATTGTACGTTAGTCTCTCTCTCTCTCTCTCTCTCTCTCTCTCTCTCTCTCTCTCTCTCTCATATATATATATATATATATATATATTTATATGTATATATATATATATATATATATGCATAAAGACCAGAGATAAATGAAATATATAGTGAATTGTGAGTAGTTTCGTCTTTAATATCTTCAACAAATCAAAGACGAAACTAGTCTGGATTCATTCAACGTTTTAATTTTCCCTGTGGTCTTTAGTATGCTATGAAGACCTTAAGGCGAACTACTGTAGTACAGTCGAAATTTGCAACAAGGTATAACCAATTTTCTCGCATGCAGTAATAGACATTAGTATCCTATACTCAGACTGTTGAATATTAAACAATTTACCCTTAAACCCCTTGGGCTTGTAGTATTCTGCTCTTCCAACTATAGTCCATTTCTTTTATAGAGGCAGATTTGCACCGACTCGTAGCGGTGCCCTTTTAGCTCGGAAAAGTTTCCGGATCGCTGATTGGTTAGAATTATCTCGTCCAACCAATCCGCGATCAGGAAACTTTTCCGAGATAAAAGGGCACCGCTGCGAGTCTGTGCAAATCTGCATCGCTAAAAGAAATTGACTATAGGGTTATAGCTGCAGTCTAGGTATATAGCTCAGCCGTGGTTATAGCTTAGCTAATAATAATAATAATAATAATAATAATAATAATAACAACTCCTTTAAGCAACAAAATATAAATATGACAGGAAAAGTCTGGGACCTAACCCACAAAAAACATGGTTGTTCACTACGTCACAATAATGTGGTGGGAACTTCGCTAATCTTATTCGAGAAGTTATAAGATTTTAGGGCAACTGGGGCTGGTGGTCATAGTCCACTGCGTATCGAATCTCGAGATAGCATTGGTGATATGTACAATTTCATGGAAACTACACATGCTTCAGATTATATACATATTGTGGATGTAACGCAGTCAAGTCATGGTAAAGGATCTGGCAAGGGATGAATGCCATATGAGTCAATCGTAGATATGAGGAATATGATTTGTAGGAACACACACAAATACATACACACACACACACACATATATATATATATATATATATATACATATATGTGTGTGTATGTGACCTCATGAGATTCGAGGTGTTGAACCAACTACTGATATGGATTTTTCTTCTCATAAGACATTCATAATTTCTTTCCGGTCAGCTTAATGGCATTGTCAGACGTTTAACTACTAGGGCTTACATCATCCCCCGGGTAAGGGAAGAGGAAGTAGTCATACCCAAGTGAGAGGGGGTACGTGTGCAAATCTAAATATTTAGCCGTAATTTTGACGGATCGCGTGCACTGGTACAGAAATATTAGTAGACGTAATAGTAGCACTAGTAACACAAATAATAACAATATCCATTATACATAACAGCGTCAATGAGCAATACCTCAAACAAACAACGCTAAGAAGAAATTAATTCCTGTCGGATGGCGAACGATCTTATTATAACTTTTCGCAAAGCTCAAGATACGAAAGTTCTTCACCCCGAGGAACACCACCTTCCAAAACGTCGGCATTAGGTCATTATCAAAAGTTTCTTCCCACGCAGGTCAAAGCACCTGCTAGTGTGTGTGTGAGTGTGTGTGTGTACGCGTGTTTGTTAGCGTAATGACAGTCGTGTAGTCGAATCTTGAACTCTCTCAAAAGAGCATTTTCCCCTGGAGCGCAAATGCATCCGGTAGTTAACGCTCTTCCTGGAGATCACAAAGGCTTGAAACCACAGAACCACCTAGAGAGAGAGGGGAGAGAGAGAGAGGCTAGGTTTCTTGAGAGGGAGAGAGAGAGAGAGAGAGAGAGAGAGAGAGAGACTTCCGCACAGAACCGTTTCCTCTCGACCGCAAATGTTTATAACTGTTATCTTTACGCCTTCCATATACATTGCATTCTGGCCACACGTGTTGCCAAAAGATGAAAACTTAAAAACATGGATTACACGAACATTATAATGAATAACAGAATGAGTCTCATAGGTATAAAGTTCAAAGGTCAAGAAGTCTGCGATTTAATTAAATATCAATGAACTATGTGGTCTCCAGATGCTTAAATCAACCAATTGTTCTCTCGTCTTGGGTAGAGCCATAGCCTCTGTACCATGGTCTTCCACTGTCTTGGGTTAGAGTTCTCTTGCTTGAGGATACACTCGATCACACTTTTCTATCTAATTTCGCTTCCTCTTGTTTTGTAAAAGTTTTTATAGTTTATATAGGAAGTATTTACTTTAGTGTTGTTGCTGTTCTTGAAATATTTACGTTTTTCTTCTTTCCTTTCCTTACTGGAATATTTTCCCTGCTGGGGCCCTTAGGCTTATAGCATCCTGCTTTTCCAATTAGGGTTGAACCTTAGCAAATAATAATAATAATAATAATAGTAATAATAATAATGGCATAATAATTACAATACCATAGATGAAATTTACTCTAAAATACAAAATCGCTTATGTACTGCACGAACATATTATTCTAATCATTACTCCACAAGAACAAATAAATCACTAATGATCTAGGCCTACATGAAAATATTAATATTAATCAATTTTTTTTATATAAGTTTGGGTGAAAACAATTCTAAAATGGGGAGTCAAAATACTTATATAAGTGTACGTGAGAAAAAATAAGTTGTATAGGATAAAAGATTATTAACAATACTTGACCTCCATTAATTCAATTAGAAAGAAAATTACATTTTCGGATGCAGTACAGTAGGCCTACTCACCGGTTGCACTGACAGTAGATGACTGAAAAAGTAACTCCACCAATACTCACCTGCAAAAGAGAGAGATTTAAGATTAAAACAAGGAAACTAAAGAAAATTACGATGGACGAAAAAGGAAAATAAAATAATAACAAGCGCCTACAATACTTAACGTAAAAGCGTAAAGGAAAATTAAACTCAAGCAGCTAAGTAATACCTTATCTATAAAACCCAGAATTAAAAAAAAAATTCAAAATTATATAACACATATTAGGCACACAATACAATTAATTTAATATGGTTTAACATCAAATAAAACATTGGGCATTTCCTGTCTGTTTACAGAATGAAAACCCGACTCCGTTTAAGGAATATAAAAAAAACTAAAATAACTTCCAATATTGTAATGTAACGAATCATTGGGTACACAATACAACTAATTCAAATAAGGTCTAAAGTTGGGGGGAAAATCGGTCCCTTCCTGCCATTGTTTACAGAGAAACCCGATTTCGTAAAAAAAAAAAGTCAGCCAAATTTCCTTTACTAATGTACTGATAAGCTAACAGGAACTGGCTATACAAAAGAGTAACTCGCCAACCATCCGAACAGGCCACACAAAGTGCTAAGTAGAGCCAATTCCCAGAGGAGAAAGTAATCTTTCACGTAGGAGTAGACTTGGAGGAAAGATAGCAAGGCCTTGGAATAGGTCTCTCACTCTTCCCTTCCTTCCAAAACAAACACCCACCCGGTCAGTCTCTCAGAACACTTCCTGACCTACTGGTGTCTCTTCCTTGCTCTTTTCTCAGGTACAACCTCTTAAAAAAATATTATAACTCATTATTAGACTAAGGATAAACCATTACATGGCACGAAGGAAAAGGGTCCAAGAGAGCAAGATGCACAAGACAGGGGAAGATGGAGAAGGCTGACTGGAAACAAGAGATCCCATATAGAAATGGGGAAAGCAAAGCCAGAGTCCATCTGTATTGACTCTGGTTGGAAAAACAGAATGCTACAAACAGAAGGGTTCCAACAGGGAAAGTAGCCTACAAGAAAAAAGGAAACAAAGAAATGACAAATAAACTATATACATGTAATGAATAAAAGTGCGAAATATTTCAAGATCAGAAACAACGTTAAAATAGATTAAACTATAAAACTAGACTCGGTCAACCTGCTCAACAAAAGAGCATTTACAAAATGTTTGGAACCGAAGTTCCACTTATTCAACTACCTGATTAGGAATATCATTTCAAAATCTCCAGTGCTTTTCATCTTTCACAAAATGGGAACATTTGACGCCGGCCTTTCCCTTTCCTTTCCCAAACTTCTATTGAAACTTAGCCTACAAATCTCACCTAATCCCAAGCTCCCCTACAGCACGACAATCATATTCCCACCTTTCACTATTCTATACCCCTCCGTAACTTGCCAGCGTTTTCTAAACACATTCTTCTTCCTTAATCCTACTTTCTCTCCATATTTTCACAATTTCATCCAGGAATACAATTATTTATTGAGTGACTTTACTTATTTTCTTAAGCTACGCAAGTAAGACTTCCTATCTCTCTTTTATAATCATAGTTTGTACGTTACTAGCTTATTTTCACTTCATATTAACTTACTTATTTTTTAATCATCTCTTAATGTTTCTGAATTAATTACCTATTTTTTGTTCTTTATCATTTTCCCTATTGGGGTCCTTTGTTTGTTTTTTCACTAGAGCGGCAGCTTATCAAGTGAAGATTATTACTAAGACTCACTAGACTCTTTCTGTAGGTCTTGATTATAACCCTTAGCACCTTCCGAAAGGGCGTCCATAGTGACGTATACATGGCAAATTAGTTTTAATCCACTTTACTTCAAAAGTTGTAGTGGGTAATTTTGTAAGCATATTGGCAAATAGACAACAGATTAATCACCTTTCGTCTCAAAATATAAAGGGGACACCTTAACGTGGTGAGAAGACTTCCGTTTCGTAATGACCAGCAAAGTTGTACTAGTCAGGGACACCAATATAGGTTGGTTTGCTGTGAGCAAATAGAAAAAAAAAATCTCCCACCATCACCAATCTGCACTGACCAGCGTGGTGATGAAAACTGGCTACACCCCAGACATGAATTGACGTGTGAGGTATTTGTCCTGCCTGTAGTCGACTAGAAACGGCTGCATTTTGTGTTGGTGTTGTATAAATACAATATATATATATATATATATATATATATATATATATATATATATATATATATATATATATATATAATGTATATATTATACTTTGTACTAAGTTCGAGAGTAACCAATGCAACGCAGTAATCAAAGTAAGTATATGTCGTTATATATATATATATATATATATATATATATATATATATATATATATATATATATATATATATATATATAACGACATATACTTACTTTGTACTAAGTTCGAGAGTAACCAATGCAACGCAGTAATCAAGGCTGCAATAGCAAAGTAAACATGACAGATACACACAAACTCACACACAATGGCAGAAATATACAAAGACGCCAGAGAAAAATAACTACAGAGCAGCCCCCAACATAAACAGGAAACTAAGAACAGATATATAAATAATATTGATCAAATAAATATTCTCGCAGTTATGAGGGAGCAGATAGAAAACACAGCAAAGCCATTTCAAAAACAATCACGCTCTAATGACATTCTACACTGTATATTCAAATTCAAAGTATCGCATAAAGAAACTCAAGTCATCCGAGCATAATATGAGTGCTACATTAATGGTGACAGCAACGAAGAACTTTCTTCTCTAGAGAACTGTTAAATCATTGTAGGCTTCGTCAAGTCCCTCCCATTCAGGTCAGCGAACTTTCCACCCACAGGAATAAGAACTCCGCCTTCCGACACCTACAATCAAAACAGGTGTTACCCCGAAGAACCGTTAAGATCAAAGAAGAGAGAGAGAGAGAGAGAGAGAAGAGAGAGAGAGAGAGAGAGAGAGAGAGAGAGAGAGAGAGAGAGAGAGAGAGAGACAGAGACAGAGAGAGAACGTAAGTGCTACTGCTGGAATTCGAAATATTTCTAGAATAGCCTACGTGCTTCTCGGACAAAGTTTTAAATTTGCTGAATAGCACTTTCTGAATTCCAGTTGATATATCAGTTGAGGAATGATCTTCCTAATCTGGCAGCTGAATCGTTGGAACTTCAAAAGTTCAAAATTGCAGCGAATGTTTTTATGCAGAACAAGCTCAAATAAGTCTTTTTTATAGTATACCCATGAAAGATCTATTACAATGTTGTTACTGTTCTAAAAATTTGATTTTTATTGTTCATTACTTCGCTTACAGTTTATCTATTTCCTTATTTCGTTTTCTAGCTAGGTTATTTTCCCCAAATGGAGCCCTTAAGCTTATAGCAGCCTGCTTTTCCAACTAGGTTTATAGCTTAGCTAGTAATAATAATAATAACAATAATAATAATAATAATGATAATAATAATCATATTAATAATTCATCTGTAAGGATTGTTGTTTACAAGATGTAAATGTTGCATTTTGAAAGAACCTACAAAATACCTTATGAAGTGGTATATAATTGTTTGTGTGTGAGAGAGAGAGAGAGAGAGAGAGAGAGAGAGAGAGAGAGAGAGAGAGAGAGAGAGAGAGAGAGAGAGAGAGTCTTCAAAAAAGTAAAGGAATCGTTTTGTGGCAATCTGGTAATAGTAGCTTGTAGTTGAACAATTAACAATCGAAATAAATTTGCTTGATACACGTTCACTAAGAGAAAGATCACTGCAAAGATATAAACAACTAAAAAATTACTCCAAATTTCAGACAACATAATCATTTTCAACCAACGTCTACTACGCACACGTGGAAATTGTTTTTGACTACTATACTACGCAGGCTACATTATTATTATTATTACTTGCTAAGCTACAATCCTAGTTTAAAAAGCAGGATGCTATAAGCCCAGGGGCCCCAACAGAGAAAATAGCCCAAAGAGGAAAGAAAACAAGGAAAAATAAAATATCTTTAAAACAAGAACAGCATTAAAATAAACATTTCACTTATAAACTATAAAAACTTTAACAAAACAAGAGGAAGAGAAATAAAGTATAATAGTGAGCCTGAGTGTACCCAAAAGCAAGAAAACTCTAATCCAAGACACTGGAAGACCATGGTACACAGGCTATAGCACTACCCAATACTAGAGAAGACTGGTTTCATTTTGAAGTGTCCTTCTCCTAGAAGAGCTGCTTACCATTGCTAAAGAGTCTCTTCTACCCTTACCAAGAGGAAAGTAGCCACTGAACAATTACAGTGCAGTAGTTAACCCCTTGGGTGAATAAGATAAATTTTCCTTTAAAAAAATTAAACTGACGAGGGGAAAATGAGCTCAATACGGTTCCTATTTTCCCGATACAATTATCTATCTAGTCTTCAAAATATTCCTACCTTCCATTATACTTCCTTTTATGAATGCAAGGTCTTCAAAATTGACTATGCGAAAATTGTTTGACTTGCCAGTTTAAACAGAAAAAGGTCAGATAGAGACAGCTATGACCTGGTGAAGACTTTCGTTTCCTTGAGTAAATTTTATATGTTTTGGCTAAGGATTTCAACTGTACTTGAAGCTACTCTTAGGATAAATTTCATTACTCTTGTTCCATTTCCCTCTAAGGTGAAATACTTAAGTAGTCTAGCTCTATCATCACGTGGGTTTGCTGACCCCCCCCCCACATATATATGACTATAATATATATGACACATCTTGAATCAATGACGACCAGGCACGCAATGTCACCAAGTTTGCAATGCTCTTCAAATACCCACATTTGTCACTCGCTATGTTTCTAACATACTGTAGGCTAATCTATACTGTATTTCCCGAATTTACATATAATTTTATAAATTGCAGTTTTATTTTTTTGAAAATTACAAATGAGCACCGATACGCGACTGGCTGCTTATTCCACCTAGCCTAGGCTATATATCTAACATGGTAACAGGGCTCTAGACACAAAAGAAACACTCTTCAATCGATAAATACCGAGTGACATTACCACTTTTGGAAGGCTAAAATTCCTTTAGTCGTTACATGGGTGTATGTATATATATATATATATATATATATATTATACAACGCGTAGAAAATGCATCAGTCTTGCACCTCAGTACGCAAACACTCCCTTCCAATCAGAGCAGAAACTGGATTGGGGTCAACGACCGCAACACCTTAATAATAACCTATGCATTACGTTAACCTGGGACACGCAAGCCCTTATAATTCCAGCACGCAGCGAATGCCAAGTCCCAGGTATTGGCTTGTACATTTTTAATTATCAAATCATCTCGCTATAATGCGCCTTCTCAATTACACAGTTAATTGAATCGAGAATATAATGAAGTCAACGTAATTCATTATTCGTCGGGATGCATGATTTACTATTATTATTACTAGCTAAGCTACGCACATAGTTGGAAAAGCAGCATGGTATAAGACCCAAGGGCTCCAGGAGGAAAGAAAATAGTCCGATGAGGAAAGGAAATATATGAACTAAATACAAAAAGTAACCAAAAGAGAAATTAAATATCTCAGGATCAGTAACAACGTCAAAATATGTCACATATAAACTATATATAAGAGCGGGATAAATGTATGAATAATTCAAGTAAATTAACCCGAGTATATTTATTTGTACAACGAACGTTACAACAACCAAACCACCATTTAATCGAAAATCCCCATCAAAGCAACCAACGAAAACAACAATACCACGAACACATTGCATTAACCATGTAATGATCCTTAATGGTATTGTCTGGTTGTTTACGGTGATCCAATATTTACTTATGCGATTGCTAAATACGTTTACAAGCCAAACCACTTTCACCCTTTTTATACAAGTCCTCAATTACAGATGCCACTCATAATGAAGGTCTCTGTTCAGTGATATTAATGATCTATAAAGGTTGTTTCAACAAAAAGCACTCACTTCTATATATATATATATATATATATATATATATATATATATATATATATATATATATATATATATATATATATACATATATATAGATATATATATACATATATTATCATTTGGAGTTTAATGAAAGATTGAAAAAGCAAATAAGACGATGGCTAGGTTAAGTAAAATCAGGAAATCAAACCGCCGGAAATTACATATAAAAGTCAGGATATATATATCAGTTTGGTGAGAATTACTGTATGGACATGAGTCATGGTATGACAATGAAACAATCTCCAATAGATTTAGCAGATTTAAGAACAAAGCCCTCAGAAGATTATTGGGGGTGGAATGGCAGAACAGAATTAGAAATGAAACTATAAGAGAGATTACTCGAGCGCCATATGTGAATGAGATCATGGTGATGGGTAGATGGAGATTGTTTGGCATGCTCTTCGCACTCCCCAAGAGAGATTAGTTCACCTAACATTTAACTGGGCTCCACAAGATACTAGAAGAATTGGATGACCCAAGCCTACATGGCTGAAGACTATGAAGCGCGAAGTAGGAGATGATGAATGGAGAAGTATTCTATCGGAGGCCCTTTGCGTCAATTAGCATGGGAGGAGATGATGATGATATACATTATTACAAGCTAGACTATAACCCCAGTTGGAAAAGCAGGATCCTATAGGCCCAAGGGCTCCAACAGAGAAAAATAGCCCAGTGAGGGAAGGGAACAAGGAAATAAATAAAGTACTAGAGAAGAATAAACCTTGAAAATAAAATATTTTAAGAACAGAAACAACATTAAACTAGATACTTCACATATAAACATTTATATAAAAAAAAAAAAAAAAAAAAAAAAAAAAACAGTAAGAGAAATTAGTTAGTACAGAACGCCCAATGTAGATCCAAGCAAGAGAACTTTAATCTAAGACAGTGGAAGGCTACGGTACAGAGTCTATGGCACTACACAAGACCAGAGAACAATGGTTTAATTCTGGAGTGCCCTTCTAGAAGAGCTGCTTACCATAGCTCAAGAGTTTCTTCCATCCTTACCAAGAGGAAAGTGGCCACTGAACTACTACAGTGCAGTAGTTAACCCCTTAAAAGAAGAATTGTTTGGTAATCTTAGTGCTGTCAGATGTATGAGGACAAAGGAGAATGTGGTATGAATAGGGCAGATTACTCGGTATATGTGTAGGCAAAATCAAAATGAGCCGTAACCAGAGAGAGGGATTCAATGTAGTACTGGCTGGCCAGTCAAACGACCCAATAAGTTTCTAGTGGTAGTGACTGCGAGTCACGTTTCACAACAGCAATTTCCTATTCTACAGCATTAAATAACGCAACAATTACTGATAAATCGTAAATGAATCCTTGGAAAAATTCATCAATACAGTATTAGTCAGCAGCCTCTCTGCACACTGATTTTAAGGCCGTTCTTCTCCAATACGCATTTGGCTATATATATTTTTTTTCTTTATTTTCCACTATTCTCGTCGCAAACCTTTTAGTGTTGATTAGGTTATGCTAACTTCCTTCCCACTAACCTATTCTTGTTCATTCCTTCTACAAGGACAAAAACCTCAAGAGTAAATTACACACACAGACACACATATATATATATATATATATATATATATATATATATATGTGTGTGTGTGTGTGTGTGTGTGTGTATGTGAGTGTCATCTAAACCTGAAGAATGAGAATAATAATGATCAATTTTTCTTGCCAAAATTAACCCTTTGGAAATGAAACTCGTGATTCAGCATCTTGGCAGAGTATGCTATTCCCAACTTTGAAAGCTAAGAAAAAAAATTTGGACACTTCATAAGTGACTTTTATGAATAAGTATGAATAACTCAAACAGCAAACCATCAGCGTAAACAAAGGAAGCATGGAGAATGGCAAACTTTTCATTAACTAGTTGTGCAATTTGCGAATGGTATCCATAGCGTTTAAATGGGGCTCTAAATACAGATCGTTGGCTCTCCCATCCTCTTCGACACCCAATTACAGCCTCCCTGGCAGGTCGGTTGCACCGACTTATCGCAAAGAATAATTAGTTTGAAGATAATTACAGCCCAACAAAGGTCATTTTCAACACGTTTAAATTCTAATAACAGGCTATTCTGATATGTGCTATTAAATTTGCAAAGCCGTATGAAACACCACAGCA
Source organism: Palaemon carinicauda (assembly GCF_036898095.1). Lineage (NCBI taxonomy): Eukaryota > Metazoa > Arthropoda > Malacostraca > Decapoda > Palaemonidae > Palaemon > Palaemon carinicauda. The sequence continues at coordinate 61,654,914 of NC_090757.1, read as the reverse complement.
ATGGTGAGAGAGAGAGAGAGAGAGAGAGAGAGAGAGAGAGAGAGAGAGAGAGAGAGAGAATATTAACACATTCATGTGACATGTGGTGATGTTAAACTTTTTAGCAAACACCTTACAGGGTTAGCCTGTGATAAATTTCACTCTACAATAACATACAATATTTGAACCCATTCATAACAAACTCGGTCTTTTTATTATATTCAATGAAAAATTGCGAAATGAGAGAGAGAGAGAGAGAGAGAGAGAGAGAGAGAGAGAGAGAGAGAGAGATGGAATTACACAAGGGGATATGCTACTACCCGAGGCTAAGGCAGGAAACATAAAGCTCATGGTCTAAAGAATACTGTTAATAGTGTCCAAAAGACCGGATAAGTCTGATCACAATCTGGCTGACCCACTCACGTCAATGATTTACAAGTCTAACAATATTCTTGCAACACACAATTATTCACCACACACATTCTCCCCTAGTGTCCACCTTTCGATGTTCTGCTAATTTTTTTTTTTTAGTTGAGAGTCGGCGCCTAGCTAGCAACGTTAATTTTTAGTTGAAGTCCGATGTTCTGCTAGCAACGTTATTTTTGAGTTGAGATTAATAATCTTGTATGTTCAGGAACCACGTGTGTCAAGATTAATTGGCTTTTCTCAGCTGTAACCTATCCAAGAGTCGTCTACACTTGTCATTGCTTAATTTTCATTTAATATTTGAACCACCAGCAAGACAACATTATCAATTGAGGGCAAGAAGATCAAGAGGGAAGCAGAGAATTAGATGGCGAGATAGGGTGAAGGATGATATGGAGAGAAGAGGTTCAGTGAAAAAGGATGCCTTGGATAGAAGGCAATGAAGAGAGCGCATCAGGTAGCCAACCCTCGAATGTAGAGATAACGGTGGGACAGAAGAGCTCTACACCAGTATCATTGGATAAGGTATATACTTCCCAATAAGCTACTAAAGTTATAAACAGGGTGTCTCCAGAGAGAGTGAAAAACAAGTGTCACTGCTGTATTTGCACAACTTATGAATCGAGAATGAAGACAATGCTTAGAAAATATCCACAGCATTAGTTACTCCAAAACACTACAAAGAATTAGAATCTATGTTTTATTATTATCATTATTAATTGCTAAGCTACAACCCTAGTTGGAAAAGCAGAATGCTACAAGCCCAGGAGCTCCAACAGGGAAAATAGACCAGTAAGGAAAGGAAACAAGGAAAAAATAAAATACTTGAAGAATATTAAAATAAATATACCTTATGTAAACTATAAAAACTTAAACAAAACATGAGGAAGAGAAATTAGATAGAATAGTGTGCCCGAGTGTACCCTCAAGCAAGAGAACTCTAACCCAAGATAGTGGAAGACCACGGTACAGAGGCTATGGCACTACCCAAGACGAAAAGAATGGTTTGATTTTGGAGTGTCCTTCTCCTAGAAGAACTGCTTACCATTGCTAAAGAGTCTCTTCTACCCTTACCAAAAGGAAAGTAACCACTGAACAATTACAGTGCAGAAGTTAACCCCTTGGGTGAAGAAGAATTGTTTGGTAATTTCAATGTTGTCAGGTGTATGAGGACAGAGGAGAACCTGTACAACATATCGAACTTGCTATACAGTCAGCCAACACCAATCATATCAATCTTGAAAACAAAGAATATAATCCCAGAACGCACAGGAAGGTAAGCACGTTATTGAGGGAGGTGAAGACAAGTGAACTAGGAGTATTATTAAACATAGGCCTAATGGGATTAAGCTCATATATCTCTGGATGATGTTATCTACATATCCTAATCTCTACTATAATTTGTCCGAGTATATAATTAATCTCTATTTCTAACTTCATGAAATACGGCAATGTAAAAAAAAAAAATTACACACTATATTATCGATAAAACATAATCAGGGGTTAGACTATTGGAAAACGTCTCTGCCTAGTGATCTTCTGGTCTGGGGTTCGAGTCACGTCCATGCTCTGTTTCTTGTAGAGTCTGCAACCTCACCATCCCTGTGAGCTAAGGATGGGGGGGGGGGGAAGCCTATACGTCTACCTGCTGAGTCATCAGCAGCCATTTCCTGGTCCTCCCTGATTTGCCTCTCCCATTCATGAGTGACCTTCCAATCATCGAAATATAATTAATCGATAAAACAAAACAGAAACAAATTAAAGCTACGAAAATATAAGAAAAATTATAAATCTTACAAATCAAAATGTCCATTTCCCTATAAACAATTCAAACATAACAAATAGTCAATATAAGTATCACACACAGATGTAACATTAACAACTAATGTGCAATTAACGAACACTCAGAAACACGGGTGCTACCGAACGATCCAAACTTGTTATTCAAGAATGTATAGAGGAGGTTTAGGCCTAAGTACCCACTAAAACTCAACAAACTATTCTCTCTCTCTCTCTCTCCCTCTCTCTCTCTCTCTCTATATATATATATATATATATATATATATATATACACACACACATATATATATATATATATATATATATATATATATATATATATATATATATATATATATAGTATGTGCACAATATCATCATCACCTATTGATGCAAAGGACCTCGGTAAGATTTCCCCAGGAGTCTCTGTCTTGAACTTTTAAATCAATACTTATCCATTCATCATCATCCTACTTCACGCCTCATAGTCCTCAGCCATGTAGGCCTGGGTCTTCCAACTCTTCTAGTGGCTTGTCGAGCCCATTTGAAAATTTGGTGAACTAATCTCTCTTGGGGAGTGCGAAGAGCATGCCCAACCATCTCCATCAACCCCTCACCATGAACTCAAGTAATCTCTCCTATACTTTCATTTCTAGACCTGTCCTGTCATACCACGATTCATGTCCATACAGTAACAGTGGCGCCTAATATATGCACTAAATATGTATACAGTATAAATAAATTTAATGTACTTATAAATATATAAAAACTCCCACACGTGTTTAAAACATTAATCGACAAGCTTAAAAGAGTACAGAAAATTAATTCAGTACCGTAAGATTCTAGCTACGACTTTAGGTACAGGTACCAACTAGAAATTTCTCTGTTCTCTGCCATGAAACCAAATAGGCCTAATCCAATTTAGGAACCCTCAACCTCTATACCTGCCTATCTCTTACCAAGACAGCTAAAATCCCATATCATCTTAATGACTACAATTAGCTTGCAGCTAATGTTTTTATGTTGAACAGGCTGACACAATTATCTTAATATGATATATATAAAAGCAATTATAATGTTGTGACTGTTTTTTAAAGATTTTATTTTTCATTTACTGTTCATTACTTTCCTTGTTTTTATTTCTTTATTTCGTATCCTCAATTGGCTATTTTCCCTACTGGAGCCCCTGGGCTTATAGTATAATACTTTCCCAACTGGGATTGTAGGTTAACTAATAATAATAATAATAATGATAATAATAATAATATTAATAATAATAACAACTGGAACACCTATCCGTACCTCCCTCACCGCCAGCATCATTCAGTAACAAAACCTACCATAGTCAATTTTTTTTAGTGAGGCCGATTTGCAGACTCGCAGTGGTGCCTTTTTAGCTCGCTGATTGATTGGGCAAGATAATTGTAACCAATCAGAGAGCAGGAAACGTTTCCAAGCTAAAAGGGCACCGCTGCGAGTCAGTGCAAATGTGCCTCATTAAAAGAATCGAGTACAGATACAAGGCTATGTGTCATGATTATCAAAACTATATTTAAAACTACACATCTCACAACCTTAATCTTAACATCTAAATAGCATTAGGCCTACTAGCAATTCCCATTTCCCCAGTACTGTAATTGTTCAGTGGCCACTTTCCTCTTAATAAGGGTAGAAGAGACTCTTTAGCTATGGTAACCAGCTCAGAAGGACACTCCAAAATCAAACCATTGTTCTAGAAATCTTGGGAAGTGCCATAGCCTCTCCACCCTCTCCACCATGGTCCTCCACTGTCTTGGGTTAAGAGTTCTCTTGCTTGAGGGTACACTAGGACATACCATTCTATCTAATTTCTCTTCCTCTTGTTTTGTTAGTTTATATACGAGATATTTCTTTTAATGATGTTACTCTTCTTAGAATATTTTTTCACTTTTTCCTTTCCTCACTGGGTTATTTTCCCTGTTGGAACCCCTGGGCTTATAGCATCCTGCTTTTCCAACTAGGATTGTAGCTTAGCAAGTAATAATAATATGAAACTTAAGTATTAAAATATAATATTTGAATTTACAATGAAACTCAAAGTGAAAACATCCGCCGCAGATAAATGAAGAGGAAGCGGTATAAAAAACAGTTGGAGTGTCGATTGCTATCCACGAAACATAAACTCACGGGTGTAATACGTAAGTGATCAACGCACTGTTTGTAGTAGGGTTTGACGCAATGCGGATCAGATTTCTTTGCTGGAGGATGAAGGGACTAATGCTGTTAGAGGTTGCGTAAGGCTTCCCTGGAAGGGAAAACGAACTGCTGAGAGAGAGAGAGAGAGAGAGAGAGAGAGAGAGAGAGAGAGAGAGAGAGAGAGAGAGAGAACTGGCTTATTCCTAAAAAGAGAATATTCCCTTCCATTATCTATAATTGCAACAACTACAGGTATAGGTCTCCTAAGAAAATCGACCACTGGCTCATTCCTAAAATATATTCCATTATCAGCAATTGCAACTACTATTGTAATACTGATTAAATCGCCTACTGACTCAGTCCTAAAAAAAAAAATATCAACAATCTTCAATTGCACAAAAGATTGGCTCATTGAGAATGTCTTTTAAGATTTTCCGTGATCAACCTATCCTGAAGAAGTGTTTTAATACTTTCATTGTATTGTTCTCTTATCTGGTCTTCACGTGCTGATTCTCATCTTAATTTGTTGGAGAGGAAATTACGGTTATTAAATTTCTTATTCCTGATCTAGATATTAATCTCTGGCACCGTCGTCCAATCCATTATGCATGTTGCATAAGATTTTTTTTTTTTTAAATTCCGACCATCCTTTACATTTAAATCTTCCCAATACTAGGCATGCAGTTTAATTCTAATAGTCAGACCTTCTCCACCATGAGCCACAATACTACACAGTACTCTAGAAGTTTTATTCCCACTGTGACCAAGTTGTGGAATGATCTTCCTAATCGAGTAGTTGAATCAGTAGAACTTCAAAAGTTCAAAGTTGCAGCAAATGTTTTTATGTTGAACAGGTGACATAAGTCTTTATATAGTGATATATGAATTATCTGTTTTAAGGTTGTTAACGTTTTTTTTTTTAAATATTTTAATTTTGCATCAATTCTTATGTCGTTTATTTCCTTGCTTCCTTTCCTCGCTGGGCTACTTTTCCTTGTCGGAGCCCTTGATCATATAGCATCTAGCTTTTCCAACTAGGGTTGTAGCTTGGCTAGTAATAATAATACTAATAACAATATGATAATTGCATAGGCCTACTGAGAAAATCGCCCACTGCTCATTCCTAAAAAAAATTCCATTATTAGCAACTGCAACAACTATTGGCATACGGAGAAAATCGCCCATTGACTCAATCTTAAAAAAATATTCCATTATTAACAACTGCAACAACTATTGGCATACGGAGAAAATCGCCCATTGACTCATCTTAAAAAAAAGATTCCATTAATAACAACTGCAACAATATTAGGCCTACTGAGAAAATCGCCCACTGGCTCATACATAAAAAATTCTTTCAAATATTAAAACTGCAACAACTATAGGCCTACTGAGCAAATCGCCTACTGGCTCAATCCTAATAAAATATTCCATTATCAACAACTGCAACAACCAAAGGCCTACTGAGAAAATCGCCCACTGGCTCATTCATCAACAAATTCGTTCAATTATTAACTATAGGCCTACTGAGAATCGCCCACTGGCTCATTCCAAAAAAGATTTTATCAACAATTACAACAACTATAGGCCTACTAAGAAAATCGCCCATTGGCTCATTCCTAATAAAATATTCCATTATCAACAACTGCAAGAACCATAGGCCTACTGAGAAAATACCCACTGGTTCATTAATAAAAAAAATCATTGAACTATCAACAATTGCAACAACTATAGGACTACTGAGAAAATTGCCCATAGGTTTATTCACACACAAAAAAAAGATATTTCCTTCCATTACCAACAATTGTAGGCCAACTGTACATAAAATTACGATGATGTCACATAAAAAAACCACACACGCACAGCTTACCTAGTAGACCAAGTCTAGTCAACAGGACATCACGCAGCGTTTAATGGTTTTTAAGAAATACTTTCCAACGTATAAACTAGATATTACTGCTGAACATGTTGCGGGGTAATCCATATCCTGTTTTTATATACACAAAGCTAAAGTAGAATTAGGTGAAGAACCAACTATAAATATCTTCAATTTTGTCAGCATCGCCTATCTAAGCTTAAAGATGCTTTTGTTTTTCTTAGCAGTAAACATAAAGGGGAAAAAATAAGTCTAATAATGACTTTCACGGAATAAAGAACCCACTAACCTTCATCTATACTTCTTTGCTCCAATATCTACCGAACGAATAGCAATATTATCATCGTCAACCATCTATCCGCAGGCTACATTAGCCCTGAGCCATCTTATCAAGTTTGGCAAATAGCAGTCAAGATAAGATAACAAATGGCAAGTCAGCGCGACAATCATATACGATAGCGTCCCTAAGTTAGGTACGGTACTCACAATTTAATCGATTATACTTAAAGTCAGCATTAAAATCATCGAGTTACAGGCTGCCAACGCAAGAGCCCGTGTCTTGCACACGGCAAGACTATCTAAAATGAACGAACAAACGACTTGTTGGAGAAGGCCAAGCCAATATATCTATTTTTTGTTAAGACGGTTATAAAAACAGACGAGTTTTCCTGCTACAACAAAGTCTCTTTCCCGGTTTTCAATGCAGCTCTCTACACACTGTGCGAATAGACACCAAGGATGAGTGAATAATTTCTATTCTTCAGTAATCAGTTCTGGAATAAAACAGTTATAATGTTTAAAAGTAGGCAACACAAAGGCGGGAGAACTGCCAAATATGTCACATATATTAATGATTCATTTAGGCCTATATATATATATATATATATATATATATATATATATATATATATATATATATATATATATATATATATATATATTGCAAACGAAGCAGGTGAAGGAAGAGAACACGATGGTTTGACGAGCTAAGAAAATTTGCGGGTATAGAATGGCACATAGAAAGACCATGAACATACGGAAAAGGAAGGACAATGTTAGAGGTCTTTGTCCTGCAGTGGACTATCAACAGCTGGTATATATATATATATATATATATATATATATATATATATATATATATATATATATATATATATATATATATATATATATATATACACACACACACAATCTTATTCTTTACATAGTGTAGGCTACATGTCAAATGTTATTTGTATGATACTGAACCAAGATACATACGGAACTAAACACTATTTTGATATAAAAAAATGCAAGTAAAATATACCATATAAAACAAGATGATTAATAAAAAATATCTTTATTCAAGTCACCATGAATACCAATGATTCTTACTCTCCTTCACGACTCGTAAATTACTTTATTACAAACACAAACGGAATATACAGACACAAAAGAAATCACTTACGTTATCTACACCCACTGATATGAGCATCAAATCATCATGTCTCTGGCTTATAATTAGGCTACTCTCGATTGCTATGCGGGATCTACATTCCACGTAGACTCGCAGGACCCATTTCATATCTACAATCTTTCTCTAACCATTTCTATTTTAATAGAAGGCTAGTTTATGACCCTTCTTTCAAAGAAGGGGCAATGGTAGTTCCGTCATTACATTAGCATACCTAAAAGCATCAGCCAATTAACATTAATAAATTGAAAATACGGTGATAACACTTTATCAAAACACACTTATTACTTCCCTAACCACATGTACCTTATAACCCTATGAATTATAATGACCGATCCATAAGTGGAAGTAAAAATAGTTATCAGAAAAAAAAAATAGATATTTTCAGGAAGTTCGTCTCTGCTATTGAGCTTCATGACATACCCAAGCATAACTGGAAAATCGTCACACAATAGAAAAAAGGCTGCATCCTTTACTGCTTTATCAAAACGATTAGCCAGACCAAATCATCATATTTACACCCTATATCTGATCCTACTACCAACACAAACAAGATGTGATTATGAGGTGGTAATGGAGATCCAAAGTACGATGAGGACACGACATTGGCGTAGTCCTAGGACCTAGGCAATAGGTCCTAGCCCGTCCCTTCATATCTCTTTTACACTGGAGAGACGAACGTATGGGAGCATGTGCAATGAGTCACCCAGATGTAGAGAGAGAGAGAGAGAGAGAGAGAGAGAGAGAGAGAGAGAGAGAGAGAGAGAGAGAGAGAGAGAGAGAACAACTTCCCCCTTTGATTTCCATCATTCCCATCACCCTCCATCCGTAATGTGAGCACGTGGTAACCCCACTTCCTTTAACCCCTTGCCACGTGCTGGGGAGCACGTAAGCCCAAATCAATACCGACATCCACCCTCTGCAAGCAATGGGCATATGCAAACGTACAACTTCCATCACTGGGAAAATTCATATATGCAGATGGTTTCAGAACGGTGACACAAACCAAAATTCTAAACCTATTCTTTTTCTTTTATTTCCTACTACCAGTGTTAGTAACAAAAAAAATATAATACTAACAATTAAAACTTTCCTGAACTGAATTAATTTCACATTTGTTCAACATGACTCTAAGGGAGCATAATCAGGAAAGTAATGAAACCACATGGGAAAGATCGAAGAAACAACACTATTGTGATTGATCAACAAAATCGGTCTTGCTTTAACGGTATGTTTTGTTCTATTAGTCACACTTCAAACTATCGTAATCATAAAAAACTGCACCTAAAGACATATTACGAGTACCAGATTAATTTTATACTTTAAATCAAGAAAGAAAATACAGCGCAGAAAACTTCCACACCAACAAAGGCTAGGCCTACACTTCACTCCACCAAGCGTTTTAGGAACAATTAACCTTTAAATATATATAAGAAAAGTATTTTATGAAATGATACTACCAGTATTAACTTATGCATCAGAAACTTGGAGCCTTACCAAAAGCCTTAGAACACAAACAAGTTACAACTCAAAAGAGTTATAGAAAGAACAATGATAGGAATAACACTAAGAAACAGAAAAAAAAAGTAGAGAATATTCTATTAACAGAAAAAAAAATGGATATCGGCAGGGCATATAATGAGAATGTCAGATAACAGATGAGCATTAAGAATAACAGAATAGGTTCCTGGATATTGTAAAAGCAGGGGAAGGAAGAGATGGCAATGGATTGACAAACTAAACAGTGGGAGGACATGTCTGAGACCTCTGTTCTGCAGTAGATTGGTAACGGCTGATGATGATGATATATATATATATATATATATATATATATATATATATATATATATATATATATATATATATATATATATATGAAGAGTATTAACTCAAGCATAAATTTCTGCTGTACATTTTCAAATCCCGAAATCTACGAATCCTGTACAATATGGCCAATTAAATGTTTTGAGAGAGAGAGAGAGAGAGAGAGAGAGAGAGAGAGAGAGAGAGAGAGAGAGAGAGAGAGAGAGAGAGAGAGAGAGTGCTTGCATGAACACGTGCGACCCTGAGCGCATGGTAAGCCTGGCGGGAGGTGGAAAAGAGGCTGTGTTGCCTTCAAGTGAAAGCATGTGTTATTCATTAGTGGATTCTTCATCCACCGTGCAAAAACGACTTAATGCTATAATGAAGTAAAATATTCGAAGCATTCGACACAAAAACTATTATCTTTAAGCCACCCAGGCCTACTGTAGGTACAAGGTAAAACATAAGATGGAAATATATCTAAGAAACAATACATCCATTAACTAGGCCGAGTAATAATAGACAATTTATATCGCGAGAAATAACCAAAGGAACATCAAAATCTAATTTTCACTTTCGAGGAAAATTCATTTCAAACATTTTTAAATAGCAATTCCAGTAGTAAATGCAAAAAAGAAATCATTGCTAAAGTAAAAAAAATACATACATAAAAATGGAAGGAGGTAACTAGCACGTTTGACTACATCATAAAATATCACATATTCCATCTCCAGCGTTGGTCCTGCTATGTACGTACATCAGATTGCAACACAATTACCCCTGACTGCATTAGATAAAATATCCTTCGATATGGTTTGCCTGTAACAATACTTTTCAAAAACTACTCTCTCTCTCTCTCTCTCTCTCTCTCTCTCTCTCTCTCTCTCTCTCTCTCTCTATATATATATATATATATATATATATATATAGAATTCGCTCCACCATGGGATCAGAGACCCATGGGGAAATTCCTTTAATCATAAATATTTCTGCCTAATAAAGGACTCGAACCTAAGACCGATCAAAATAAGAATAAAAGTTAGACAGTTTAAACCACTCGGTTGTGAAGAGATAAAAAGTTGATTCCTACAGCTGTATTTAATCCTGACCTATGGAAATCAACCCATCTCCACTATCACACTTGGCCATCTTATGGTAATTTCATCACTAACAACTGTGAATTACATTTTTTTTTTCAATTAAGCCACAAATATCTTTTATCATCGAATATGCTCTGACATTGGATCTTAGCCCTCTAGATAAATCATAAGTTTAAGTGATAAAATTATCATAACATGGCCAAGTGTTACATACCTATCAATCAGATGTAATTGTGGAGATGGGTCGAGTTAGATTCAAGTATAAATTATATACACTACGCGTTTAAAAAAATAGCTCGTTCAACTCCTTTTCTCTCTTCACAGCCGAGTGGTTTTAAACGGTCTAATGTTTATCCCCATTTCTATCGGTCACAGGTCCCAGTCCTTGACCCGGCAGATATATTTATCATTAAAGGAATTTCCCTATGGGTCAGATCCCTCGGCAGAGCGAATTTGATTTTCAAAGGATAGTTGTGGTTTATTTGAATCATTTCAAATCCTATACAGGCCTTCATAAACTATATTTACACATAAATATACTTCCGTTTAATCATTCACTTAAAAATACAGAGTTTCCAGCTACCTTTGTATTGCACACAATCGTTTGTATTCGTTGAATAAGTTATGACAAGCTGACTACTGGCATCAAGAATGTGGGGCTTACCTAACCAATTATGTCACCTGCCTAAGTCGCCATAATGCATATCTTGTAAATGTGATATGCATTACGATATAAGAAAGTTATTCTAGCAATCCAGTAGCAGATTTCCAAATTAATGAATAAAAGAAATGCATACACTGTCCAAATGTTCTTATACATATTTTCCCCAACGTTAATATCAATTACATTAGCCCCTCAATGTCTAAATTTTCGAGATTGATATGTTAAAAATACCCAGCTTACTTGTTGCAAAACATCTTTATAAAAAATTACGTTTTGAGCCAGAAAATTCGACACAATACAGGCAGAAAAGATGACGATTATTATTTTAGCTAAGCTACAACCTTAATAGGAAGAAGAAGAATGCTATAAACCCAAGACCCCAAATAGGGAAAATAGCCCAATGAGGAATGGAAATAAACAAATAAATAAACCACACGAGAAGTAATGGATGAACTTAAATAAAACATTCATAGAACAGTAACATTAAAACAAATCTTACATATATAAACTATGAAAAGAGAATTGTCAGCATGTTCAACATAAAAGCATTCGCTGCAAGTTTGAACTTTTGAAGTACACCCGATTAGGAATATCATTCCACAAACGCAATTTAACCTTTCAAACACTGTACAGTCTATATCATGTTATTATTTACAAGTTTTCAAGTATATAAAAACTAGGGTAGGTCCGCAATTGCAATAATATTCCTATTAGCCATTTAATTCAATTACTTTTAAGTAAAACCTTTTCATAAGAGCAAAATTCAATTTCATCCGGGAAACTATCATATTCTCGTTCAAATTAAAATTAATTCCCAACCATGTAACTACAAAAAGATTGTGCAAAACCAATTAATGATACAATGAAAGAAAGTTATTTTTCCAAGTTTTTCATGAAATCATAAATCTCTGTTTATAGCTGTACATGCATAAAGTAATGAGAGTGCAATAATAGCAACCCTGAAGTTAGTTCCCATGACCATAATAATCATATCACGAAAAACATTGGCCACTAATGGCATATTATTATTTGCTAAGCTACAGCCCCAGTTGGAAAAGCAGGATTCTACAAGCCCGGGGGCACCAACAGGGTAAACAGCCCAGTGAGGAAAAGAAACAAGGCAAAATAAAATATTTTAAGAACCGCAACAACACTAAAATAAATATTTCCTACATAAACTATAAAAGCTTTAAAAAACAAGAGGAAGAGAAATTAGATAGAATAGTGTGCCTGAGTGTACCCTCAAGCAAGAGAAGTCTAACCCAAGACAGTGGAAGACCATGGTACAGAGGCTATATAACAATAAAAAAAAATTAAATCTCTATAAACGTCAAATGCTACAGTAGAATACTCTGTCAAGTAATCTAACAGGAGAAGACATACAACAAAAATAATTTTAACCATGATGAATCAAAATTGAGTAAAAAAACATTTCACAAAAGAAATTTTTGTCTGGAAAAAAAAATAATCTGTTAAGAACCAACTGAAAAAAAAACGCTTGATTTAAATTCGTTTTGTATTAAGTAATTGTAGAGACCTGACAATTTGAAAAAATAATTACAATAGAAATTTTTGTCTGGAAAATAATAACCTGATAAAGACCAACTGACAAACGTACTTAACCATACTGCCTGACTTCAATGTTTTTATAATTATAGCTTATGTAACTTTCAATCAGTTTTGTACTAAGTAATTGTAGAGACCTGACAATTTGAAAAAAAAATTACAAAAGAAATTTTTGTCTGGAAAAAATATCCAGTTAAGAACCAACTGAAAAACGTAGTTAATCATACTGCCACAATGTTTTAATGATTATATTTCATCTAACTTTCGATCAGTTTTATATTAAGTAATCATACAGACGTGACAATTTGAAAATTAAAAAAAAATACAAAAGAAATTGTCTGGAAAAAAATAACCTGTTAAGAACCAACTGACAAACGTAGTTAACCATACTACTTGATTTCAAATGGAGTCCAAACCAAATCATGACTAAATCCAAAAGTCCGTAAGTACAAAATTCTTACCGGCTTAAACTGTTAAATCCAGCCAACAACTGTCGACGAGGTAAATCCAAAACGGCAATATGTATGTATATATCCTTTAGGTAACTGATCACATGATATCACTTCGACATTATTTATCCCGAGTTTAACACGATACTGGTAGAGCCCAGAGGACCCACCAAATTCCCCGGTTCAAGTCAAAGATTTCCTTTCACAATCGATAACTTCCACTTGGTTTTAAGAATAAATAATAATAACTTTTCTAAAGCCCAATTAAATTTCAACAACAGTTTCTTTGTGTAAGTATGTTTCAAAATTAAGGAAAAGTCTAGAATGTACTTTTAAACTTTTTCCTAGAATGAACTAGCTCCGGATGCCTGTATAATGACAGCAAAATTAGCTTCAATAATATAACTGAATATATAAATTATCTAGGTAACATGGCTTATTTCTATTAACACGAAACCACACAAAGAAAAAGCCTACCATACGTTCTAGTCAAGTAATAAAAATCGATGTGTATATGAAAATCTCTTAAACTCCTTTGTCTGCTCAAGGGTTCAAGAAATGTTTACTAACACCACATGTTTAATAACTCTTAGAAGACTTCAAAATATGTTTTCCATATGAAACTGTGACAGCAGGAATACGTAAAGTGAAAGTTGTTGAGTTAAGGTGGTGTGTTCCAACATACGCAACTTAGAACCCTATTCACATGTATAAACTGCCATTTTTATTGCTGTCACAAAGAAAAATGCAGTTGATTTAACTTGTCTTTTCACTTATTTTCTACCCAACAGTGGTTGAAGAGAGCGTCATACCCAAACACAAGTTGCACACACATCCTTGTTGCAAATTTGCCTTTCTTCATCATAAAATACAAAACAGCCTAATTGGTATTCTTACTTCACAAACTAAACAGACAACACTATATTAGTCACTGGGAATGAATAAGATAAGCAGCACACCAATAAACCTTCAATGAAGCATAATGAGCACTTCCACCGCGCACTATAAATATTAAGACCTCGGGATACGAACTGCACTACGTTTACCCAATATCAACGCTGGGGTGATACTGAAATGAGCGCCGCTCTGGCGACTGCCGAGTGGCTGTGCAGGAACCCCCCCCCCCCCCCCACTTCCCAGCCCCATTACCCCACCTAAGAGCTCCTCCTCCTCCTCCTCCACCTCCACCACTACGCCAATAGGAAAGACCCCACCACTACCACCACCACCACCACCAACTGCGCGCCACACACAACACCCAACTAAGTTATCTCTCTCTTTTTCTCCTTCCTTTGGTATGTTAATGATCAACCAGATTTTCCTCCTTTTACAAGGTTACTTACAGAGCCATCCCGCACGCGCACATAACGTGCAACAGAATAGCAGAATGAGAGAGAAGAAGAAGGAGAGAAAGAGAGTGAGAGCGTGAGTGAGCTTCAAAAGCGATAGACTTTACGGGGGAAAGACAAATATTGATCCGAGAGGGAAAAAGGACTCTTAGCGGATGTGTTACACTCCGTCTCTATTTGTATACAGCTTTACTTTCAATTCAACCACGTACACAAACACGTACACGTACTCCTCGACTCTTGGATGCAAGGATAATTAATCCTAACTTATTCATAACAATCCCATACGGTGTCTCTATCTCCCTCTCTATCTGTCTCGCTCTCTCCATCGGCAGACCCAATAAATTGAGACGCTGTGAACGCGCGGGACTCTTCCCCTCCTCCCCTCACCCCTCCCCTAAAAGCCGCGCAGTTCTAAATTAAATAAACAGAGCTGGTGGTACTATTATTCACTTTCATCTTTAAACCTACACGATATCCGCAACAATATTCAAACATTCCTCTTACAACCGATACTTGGGGATGTTACTCTACCTCTGTTATTTACGTTGGTCTGTTTTTAATGTGTAAGATTCAATTAAATATTTCAATTGGACGTCTCTCTCTCATATATATATATATATATATATATATATATATATATATATATATATATATATATATATATATATATATATATATATATATATATATATATATATATCCTTAATGTGGTGACAGAGTTTGTGTATCATCATGGTCTTTGCTAGTCAGGGCCGCCCATACAAGATTGGTTTGGTGTGAGTGATTAGACTAAAGTCTCCCACCATCACCAATTTACACACACCGTTATGATGAAGATTGCCAAACCCCAGACACGCTATGGACATGTCCGAGGGCTTTGTCATGCAGTGGACTTGAAACGGCTGTATTAGCTGTTGTAGTTGTGTATACTTACATACACACACACACACACACACACACACACACATATATATATATATATATATATATATATATATATATATATATATATATATATATTGTGTGTGTGTCTGTGTACATACACATTCTTTTGTATTTCAAAGCAAAAACTTAAATATTATCCGCACACCATCCCAAGCCCCTTGTATGTAATTTCAACCATTTTTTTCTGTTTTACAGCGAACGTCAAACTGATGAAAGAATCATTTTCTGCTTCGTCGTGACACGAGAAACATTTTTGTCGACTAAAGTGTCGTCGAATTTCTCACAAAAAAAAAAAATTGTAGTTTTCAAACTTTCTTATCAATCGGCCAGACTTCATTTCTCCCTCTCCATGTCAGCTTTCTTGTGCTCAAATGTCACTATGGCATTTAATATTCACGGCAATCTGTCCACTCCAAGTTGACATAAAGTCAGTCTCTATTCTTGTTTTATTAATATAGAGTACTGCTCAATATTACGTATTTTCTCGCGTCATTTAAACCGATTCTTTGGTGTTCTTCAATGCTTCTATATGTATTTTTAGATCGCTTTCACCAGACCAATTATTATTATTATTATTATTATTATTATTATTATTATTATTATTATTATTTACTATGTTAAAACCCAAGTTGGAAAGCAGGGTGCTACAAGCCTAGGGCCAAAATAGCCCAGTGAGGAAATGAAATAAAGAAATAAACTACACGAGGAGTTAATAAACAATTAAAATAAACTATCTTAAAAATTGTAAGAACATTAAAATAGATCTTTCATAAATAAACTATAAAAAGAGATTTATGCCAGCCTGCATAATTCAAATGTTACCAAACATGTGCAGCCGGAGTATAAGGATGTTATTTGTATTTTCAGAGAGAGAGAGAGAGAGAGAGAGAGAGAGAGAGAGAGAGAGAGAGAGAGAGAGACAGAGAGACAGAGAGAACACTTCCAAGTCAACTGCAATACTTGATAAGTGAGCCTAAGTTAAGCCAACATGAACAAATATATACCGACCTAAATTAACCTAGCGTGAACAAATATAAGTCAACCTAAGTTAAGCCAACATGAACAAATATAAGTCAACCTAAGATAACCCATCAAGAACAAATATAGGTCAACCTAAGCTAACTTATCATGAACAAATATAAGTCAACCTAAGTTAAGCTAACATGAACAAATATAAGTCAACCTAAGTTAAGCCATCATGAACAAATATAAGTCAACCTAAGTTAAGCCAACATGAACAAATATAAGTCAACCTAAGTTAAGCCATCATGAACAAATATAAGTCAACCTCAGTTAAGCCAACATGAACAAATATAACACAACCTAAATTAACCTAAGATGAACAAATATAAGTCAGCCTAAGCTAATCCATCAGAAACAAATATGTTAACCTTATTTAACCATCATGAACATATATAAGTAACCTAAGTTAACACACCATGAACAAATACTAGTCAACCTAAGTTTAACCTATCATGAACATATATAAGTAACCTAAGTTAACACATCATGAACAAATACTAGTCAACCTAAGTTTAACCTATCATGAACATATATAAGTAACCTAAGTTAACACATCATGAACAAATACTAGTCAACCTAAGTTTAACCTATCATGAACAAATATAAGTGAAACAAAGTTAACCCATAATGAATAAATATATCACCCATCATGAACAACTATAAGACAGCCTAAGTTAACCCATCATGGACAACTATTATTCAGCCTAAGTTAAGTCATTATGAACAAGTATAAGAGAAGCTAAGTTAACCCACAATGAAAACCGCAAGTCAGCCTAAGTTAACTCATTATGAACAAATATAAGAGAAGCTAAATTAGCCAACAATGAACAAATGTAAGTTAACTCAATATGGACAAATTTAAGAGAAACTAAGTTAACCCACAATAAACAAATTTAAGTCAACCTAAGTTTGCCAATCATGTACAAATATAAGTCAACCCAAGTTAACCTATCATGGACAAATATAAGTCTACCCAAGTTAACCTATCATGAACAAATAAGTCAACCCAAGTTAACCTATCATGAACAAATATAAGTCAACCTAGGTTAACCCGTCATGGACAAATATAAGTCAACCTAAGTTAGCCCATTATGAGCAAATAACATTGAGTAATCTCTCTGGGAAAGACGAGAAGAAACAAAAGCGAACAAGGAAACAATCAACTGGGACGCAGAACTTTTTTCTTGCCGAGAGTTATTTATTAGTGAAGAAGTCAATCCCCAATGTAGAGGAAGGATGGAACAGCCACAATGAATTAATTTTCCATTTACTATTTAGTACTTGTGCTAACACGGGCTCTTGCTACATAGCAGCTCGTATAACAAATTCGAAAGTAATCCGTAGGCCTATTATGCATCATTGCCCAACTCCAAATTATTTTATGAAAATCTGATCAGTTACAGAATTCTCTGAACTTTTATTTGACACGAATTTATAGAATTCCAGAATAATTATCTCTCGGCTTTCATTTACCTGAATAATTTTCTCTCGGCTTTCATTTTACCTGAATTTGCAGAATTGTCTCTCAGCTTTAATTTTTTTCCTGAATAATTGTCTCAGCTTTTATTTTTTCCTGAATAATTCTCTCCGATATTCTCTCCCAGCTTTTATTTTTCCTA
Organism: Palaemon carinicauda; assembly: GCF_036898095.1. Taxonomy (NCBI): domain Eukaryota; kingdom Metazoa; phylum Arthropoda; class Malacostraca; order Decapoda; family Palaemonidae; genus Palaemon; species Palaemon carinicauda. The sequence goes on along the minus strand of NC_090757.1, from coordinate 61,636,708 downwards.
AATAATTCTCTCTCATCTTTCATTTTTCCTGAATTTATAAAATTCTCTTTCAGCTTATATTTTTTTCAGAATAATTCTCTCTCATCTTTCATTTTTCCTGAATTTATAAAATTCTCTTTCAGCTTATATTTTTTCAGAATAATTCTCTCTCATCTTTTATTTTTCCTGAATCTATAAAATTCTCTTTCAGCTTATATTTTTTTCAGAATAATTCTCTCTCATCTTTCATTTTTCCTGAATTTATAAAATTCTCTTTCAGCTTATATTTTTTCAGAATAATTCTC